>NC_073381.1:4788910-5088910 GCF_028641065.1 Leucoraja erinaceus | reverse complement strand
TATTAGGCGTCTGACCGTCGTTCCATAAGGTAGGGTACTGTCCGATTCACCTCCACCTCATTGTGGACATTGTACTTTGTCTCTGGAACTGTTGCGCTACAATGCTGAGAATTATATTCTGCACTCTGTATCTGCCCCTTTGGTCTATCTATAGTAATTGAACGACTTAATTGTATTTATGTTTGGTATATTTGATCTGTTTGGATTGTATGCAAAGCAAAGCTTTTCACTGTACCTTGGTACACATCACAATAATAATCCTAAAGCCTATTTTAAATTGATATTGCAGTGCAATTCCCCCCAAAAAACCTGATTAGCAGCGCAAGTAATGAATTGTAAACTGATTACATTTTGCACGTCTCTGGAATTTCTTCATCATGGAATCTTTCTTCAACCTTGAAGTATATTGTTCTTGAGACAACTTTGCGATGTACTCTGTACTATATATTAATAAAGCAGCTTAAATATTGACAAACATACACAGAAAATTGATTTTATTTGTTATTGTGTTATTTGCACCTTTATCACTGGGTCTTCTTTCTCGTAGCCACTCGTGTATTCAGTATTGCTTTGCCAGTCAGTCACATCAATCTCTGGCATGCCAGACAGTAGTAATTCCTTTAGAGAACAATTTGTCATCGTTATCCATGCAGCTGAGAAACAAAATTCAGACTAGAAATAAAAAACGCTTACATTGTGCTAATCCCATCTTCCCTTTTCAAAGCTCTTCACCAACTTCGCCAGTATTATTACATGTCATTTTAAAAGATTAATAGAAAAATGTTTTGATTTAATTCTCAACTCTATCAGGCATCTCTTCAGGGTCATATTGCTATAAATTAGCATCTAACTCAGTTGAAAATGATCTTGAGAAGTCTATTGAAGTACAGTCACACCATATGGCACAGTCTTCACAGTTTGACACTATCCCTTCACAGTTGTGAGATCAAAAAGTCCATAATAAGATGACTTTTTTGACTATCAACTACTTCCTAATGTTCATAAGTCTTAGGAGCAAAATTAGGCTATTCGGCCCAAGTATTCCGCCATGCAATCACAGCTGATCAATCTTTCCCTCAACCCCATTCTCCTGCCTTCTCCCCCATAATCCCCGACACCCATACTAATCAAGAATCAGCAAATCTACGCCTCAAACATATCCATTGACAGCCTCTACAGGCGTCTGTGGCAATGAATTCCACAAAATCACCACCCTCTAACTACAGCAATTCCTCTTCATGTCCTTTCTAAAGGTTTGTCCTATTATTCTGAGGCTATGGCATCTGGTCCTAGACTCTCCCACAAGTGGAAACATCCTCTCCACATCCACTCTATCCAGGTCTTTCACTATTTGGTTAGTTTCAATGAGGTCCCGTCATCGTTATAAACTCCAGCAAGTACAGGCCCAGTGCCGTCAAACGCCCATCATACGATAACCCAATTATCCCAGGGATCATTCTTGTACATCTCAACTTAATGTTAATCAAACAGCAATTTATATGGTATATAAATTCATGTGTATAAAATCATGAGGGGAATAGATAGAGTGAATGCACAGAGACTTTTACCCAGCATGGGGGGGAATTAAAGGTACACAAAAATGCTGGAGAAACGCAGCGGGTGCAGCAGCATCTATGGAGCGAAGGAGATAGGCAACGTTTCAGGCCAAAACCCTTCTTCGGACTTGGGACATGGGGGAATTAAATACAAGAGAATACATCTTTAATGTGAGAGTGTAGACAAAAATGCTGGAGAAACTCAACGGGTGAGGCAGCATCTATGGAGGTTCTCCAGCATTTTTGTCTACCTTCGATCTTTCCAGCATCTGCAGTTCTTTCTTAAGCATTTAATGTGAGAGGGATAAGTCTTAAAACAAACCTGAGGCAACTTTTTCCACTCAGAAGATGTTAGGTATATGGAATGAGCTGCCAGAGGAGGTTGGTGCGGCAGGTACTATAACAACGTTTAAAATATATTTGGACAGGTACATGGATAGAAAAAGTTTAAAGGTTTTATATGGGCAAAATGTGGGCAAATGGGACTTGTTTAGATGGGGCATTTTAGTCGGCATTTACGGGTTGGGCCAAATGGCCCGTTTCCATGCTGTGGGATTCCATGACATTACCTCCCCCTCACCTTAAATCTATGTCCTCTGATTTGATTTACGAGGGTGTTGCCAGGGCTTCAGGGACTGAGCTATAAAGAGAAGTTGAGTGGGCTGGGGCTTCAATTTCTTAGAGTGCAGGAGGATGAGGGTTTATCTTATAGATCAAATATGATTATATGATCAAAATCATGAGAGGAATAGATCGGGTATATGCACAGAGTCTTTTGCCCAGACTAGGGGAATCGAGAATCAGAGGACATATGGTTAAGGTGGGGGGGGGGGGGGGGGGGGGGGGGGGGGAGAGTTTAATGGGAACCTGAGGGGTCACTTTTTCACACAAAGGGTAGTTGGTGTATGGAACAAGCTGTCAGAAGAGGTAGTCGAGGCAGGTACTATTACAACGTTTAAGAAACATTTAGACAGGTGCATGGAAAGGATAGGTTTGGAGGGTTATGGGCTAAAAGCAGACTAGTGTAGATGAGGCATGTTGGCCGATGTGGACAAGTTGGGCTGAAGAGCCCGTTTTAACACTATGACTTTATGACTACAATTTACTGATTTTTCACTCATCTACTATTTCGGATCTGTTTCTTTCATTTACAAAGCTTATGCTATGGTAACACACCATTCCATGCATGCGAATACATTTCGCCAATTTTTCCATGACATATCACTTAGCCTTGATCATTTACAAAATTTTGCTCAACAAAGCTCACAGGAACTCATGCATCCTTAAAATGGAAATACTTAAGGTCATAAGTGATAGGACCAGATTAGGCCATTCGGCCCATCATCTACTCCACCGTTCAATCATGCCTGATCTATCTCTCCCTGCCTTCTCCCCATAACCCGTTACACCTGTAATAATCAAGGAAAATTTAGACAAGTACATGGATACCTGGACCGGTACAGGAACACTTGCACTGTGAAAGCAGCTGAGGGGGTTACATGACTGTCTGAAGCATTTAATGTCCTCGTTTATCTTTTCTTCCACTCCTTAATTACTTACACATATCAATACATTAATCACATACCCTGGATGAAAACATTGTTGATACAAAGTGCACTTACCAGCTCATATTCATCAAATAGCTGAATTAGGGATGGTGGGATGAATAGATGAAAGCCTGGCAAAAATGCATTTATCTGAGGCTGAATAGCTCGAGTCATTCGTAACTCAGTGACCAGCTGAACATACTCGGCCTAGAAAGAAACGGTAGTTCTTTAATGTTCAACTCGTAGGAAGCCCATTAACTGAGAAACTGCACGCAGAGATGAGTTAACATGGCACATTTAAGCATTAGCACCTTTCATTTGCCTTTTAGCCATTATAACAAACTGGTAGTTTTGAGAGGCCTTTTGCTGATGCTGGCTTTGTACTCATTCCCAGATCGTTAGTCCATACTGGTCCAGAGACACAACTGCAGCCTTTATGTTAAAAAGACTTGGGCCAAAAAACTTTTTATACAAGATGACACCTGTGGGTAATACACTGAATGACAATTTCTTATTTCTCAAGCTATTTGAAGAAATCTACAACTTTGACAATTCCAGGTGAAAAAGGCAGTGGAAATTCTTCCTTCCTCAACCACCTCAACTTCACAATACTGTGAAAATACGATGTCAAATCACCCGCTTCATTTCAAATCCCAGGAAATGCAATCCAGCTAGGCCTTGCCTTTACTCCTAATTTAACACATGTAATCCAGGTAGCTATCTTCAAGGTCTTAGAAACAAGGCCTTGAAAAATGAAACCACTGTAGATGTCAAAATTCCAAAAATAAAATCCACTGGAAAAACTCAAGTCAGGCAGATTAAGTGTAAAGAGAGTGAGAGTTATCATTTCAGTCAAAGACACTGTCAGCTGAAGGATCTTCAACCTTAAATGTTAATTCATCGCCTCTTTACACAAATACTGGTTCACTAAGCTGGGCAGAAATGTTCAGTGATATAACTAAACAGTACTCCAGATAGTCATTTGTTTAGCTCCAACACAATAGCGGCTATGCCTATGTACGACCAATACAAAAGTTCAGCAATCAACCAGCTTCCAAGAATTTCGGCACCTCAGATTCACTGAAACTTTGGTGACAATACCTACCTCCAATACCGTTTCAGGAAGTGCGTTCCAAATGTGAATCAATCTTTGGACGGAAAAATCTTTTCTCATTCTCTTGAATGAAGATTTACGTGGACGTTGCCAGGGGGACTGAGCTATTAGGAGAGGTTGAACAAACTGGGACTCCATGGAGCGCAGGAGGATGAGCGGTGATCTTATAGAGGTGTATAAAATCATGAGGGGAATAGATCGGGTGGACGCACATAGTCTCTTGCCCAAAGTACGGAAATCAAGAACCAGAGGACATAAGTTGAAGGTGAAGGGAAAAAAGATTTAATAGAAATCTGAAGGGTGACTTTCTCCACATGAAGGGGTAGTGGGTGCACAGAACGGGCTGCCAGAGGTAGTTGAGGCAGGAACTATTGCAACAATTAGGCAGGTACATGGATAGGACAGGTTTGGACGGGATATGGGCCAAACACAAGCAGGTGGGATTAGTATAGATGGGGTATGTTGATCAGTGTGGGCAAGTTGGGGTTCAAGGGCCCGTTTCAATGCTGTATGACTGATTTATGACCTTTATCCACTGGCAGACCTCAGTCAGAGTTAATCATAACATTTCCTCCATCCAATCAATTCTACCTCATTCGGTTATTCCGTTATTGCTGGTCAGTTTTTCTGTTCTTGCACTTTTTCAGATTGCACCACAATATTTGCACTGCAGTTTTGAATTTGTTGTAGTTATTGGTGAATCATTGCCATTTACTGACTAAACATTAGTTTACTGCGCTTCATGCAAATAAGGAGTTTGTATTGCACTCTGGTGTGTATGACAATAAACTAATCTGAATGTTTGTAACCTTATATGTAGCAGAGATTCTAAAATTATCTTCATTAACATTGTTGAACATATGATGTTATTTACTGTAAACTGTGCAATCCACATACTGAAAAACTTTCTGATTATAAAACCACATCAGCTCTGATAGAATTAATGGCCAACGATGATTGGTGAGAGACAGCTGCCACATGAAGATGAAGCAACGTTATAACTAACTTTACCTTATTATCCTGTGTGACAAGAATACTAATGCCCCCTGGTTTTAAAGGCACCTCCTCCATTGCACCAAATACATCAGTCTCGACGGAAAATGTAAGTTCCAGGCCCAGTTCACTAATGTCATTGTCCAAAATCCATTGAAGGTTTTTAGCATACTCTGGATCTATGGATGCCACATCTTGGTAATTTACAGGGGTACCTGAAAAAAAAAATACAGAACAGAACAACCATTAACCATCAAGTGCAGTGAGAATCTAGTCTATAATCATCATATGTACCGAAAACAGAACAAAATTGTTACTTCCAACAGCATTACAGGTCTGTAAACAGTATTCACAACAATAAAAAAACAAAATTAGAGCAGGACAAAACCCCAATGTCCCTACATTAACCAAGACAAAAGACATGTGAATGTGGGAAATTACCAATCATAAGTTCATAAGTCAAGTCTATTCCGCCATTCAATTAGGTATGTTACAAAACTTACCTTCAGCGGCGCTGCAATTCTGCCACTGGCCGTGTGCGTGATTTTGGCGCGTTTGAGGGGGGGGGGGGGGCGGGGTTAAAACGGGGTTTTTTTCCCGACCTGGTCCTGAATTATATTTGTTGGGAGTGCAAGATGTTGCTAAAGAATCGTTCCTACAGCCGTTCTGTGTGTTTTTTTTTTTTAATTCACCCGACAAGTTAATCGCTGGAATGATTTTAAAATCAGCTTCTGAAGCCGTCAAACCCGACAACTGGGACGGATTTTATGGAGGACAAGGTAAAAGAAAGTAGTTTATTTTTATGTATAAAAGTGTTTCTTAAGATGTATTTATTTCACATTTTAAGTTGTGAAACGATGATTTTTCACCCAGAAGAACCGGCAGTGTATGTGCTGCTGATATGAGGGACTATATTCACCGCACCCTGAACGTTCCAAATGGTCCCGTTCCAGAAAATCCCACTCGCAAGCTGATTTAAATGGCTATTAATTTACAGGTATTAAACATCAAATTCTTTCCATTTGGCCTATAAACCCATGACAATGAGATTTTAAAATTATGTTATATTCTGAATTCTTGTGTGAATGTTATTTGGACACTTACGCTATTTAAAAATGTTCATCTATTCTTAAGAAATGGATAGATGTTTAGATCTAGTAATTGAATTTTGTAATTAGCTACAATTAGGTAACTAACTAATTATAGGCTTTAATTTCAAGTCATTTAAGTGAGATTGTTTCATATTTGTTTCAGAATGCTTCAATCTACAATAACTGAAAATTTCTTTCAGTTCTCTTAAATTTTAAGAAAGTTATCGACTTTTAAATGTTCTCGATCACAGCTTTTGTGTTAAGTCAATGAAAAAGCAATAGGGAACAAGATGCCAATTTTCGAGTATGAAAACTTTTTTAATACTGAAGATATGAAAGTGAATTAGGTGTCAAATTAAACTTATTTTTATGCTTTATCTGATGGGATAAATTAAAGACTTGATTTTTTAAACTCAAAATTTTGTAACGTTGCTAATTCAATCATGCCTGATCTACCCTGTTCTCCTGCCTTCTCACCATAACCTTTGACACCCTCACAACTCTGCTAAAACTAAAGACACAAAGTACTGGAGTAACTCAGCAAGTCAGACAGCATCACTGGAGAACACAGAGAGAACAGCCCAAGGACAGGCCCTTCGGCCCACAATGTCTGTGCTGAACATTGATGCCAAGACAATCACATCTACCTGCACATAACCTATATCCCTACATTGGAATGTGCTACGAGTGGTGTGGGTGGAGGCAGATATGATAATTGTGTTTAAGAGGGATTTCGACAGGCATATGGATATGCACGGAATGGAGGGATGTAAATCACATAGTAGGAAGGAGATTACTTTCACTTGGCATCATGCTCAGCACGGATATCGAGGGCCGAAGGGCCTGTTCCCGTGCTATGTTCTGTTTTAAACCATTTGCTTAGATGTCCATGTGAAGGAAAGAACTGCAGATTCTGGTTTCAATCTAAGGTAGACAAAAATGCTGGAGAAACTCAGCGGGACAGGCAGCATCTCTGGAGAGAAGGAATGGGTGACTTTTCGGGTCGAGACCCATTCCTTCTCTTGAGAGATCCTGCCTGTCCCCCCTCCAGCATTTTGTGCCTGCTTAGATGTCCATCCTCTACACCCTCAAAATTGCTGAATTTGAGAAGAGACGAGTGGGATTAGTGTAGATGGGGCATGTTGGTCGGCGTCAGCATGTTGGCCCAAAGGGCCTGCTTCCATGCTGTATGACTCTATGAAACTTGTGTATTCATGAGCAAAAGTATGTACATACCACAGCCTCTTCTGTGGTCTATATATTATCTAGATCCTAGCCCCTGGAATTTTCCCCCAACCCCCTGACATTTTTTGGCTCCTCGTAAACCCTGCAAGACATTCCTTAAAATCCCTTTGGAGTATGGTTTTGGGCAGCTTTTGTTGAGTTCAAAATCAAGTGATGATTTTATGTAAAGCCTTGAGATGCTATTTTATACTCCAGATAAATAAAGGTTGGTATTGTTATTAACAAAGGCCCCTTTCCTCAACATCAAACATTACAGGTGCCCACCCTTTTTATTCCCATATTTATTGAATATAGCCTGTTTCTTCATCACATAGATGTGATTGCAAACCAAAATAACACATGCACTCGATGTGTGGTTTCTCATCCATGTATTGCTATTCTTGGAAACGTAAGCTCAAATTAAATGGGTGGCACGGTGGTGCAGCGGTAGAGCTGCTGCCGTACCACGCCAGAAACCTGGACTCGATCCCAACTGTGAGTGCTGTCTTGTACGTTCTCCCCGTGACTGCGTGGGTTTTCTTCGGGTGCTTCATTTTTCCTCCCACATTCCAGCCTTGCAGCCTTGTCAGATAATTGGCTTCTGTAAAATGTTCCTAGTGTGCAAGATAGCACTAGTGTGCGGGGTGATAATTGTTCGGCGTGGACTTGTTGGGCCGAAGGACCCATTTCCACTCTATATCTCTAAACTAAACACAAACTTCAAGCCAAACAATGCTTACCAAGTATATGTTTGTAGAACGAACGTGTAAAGTAAATGTTAACCAACTGTCGGTGATAAAGTGCTAAACCTAGAATTTGCCCTGCAAACCGGAAATAATTCAAGTGGTCCGGATTCACTGAGGAATTGCTGTTTGGCTGGAAAGTGGAACCTGCAACAAAAAAAGATCAATCAAAAGTAAATCGCTTCCTTGGCACAATCGATAAAGAAAATATACACTCAAACAAGTAACTTCCAAAATGGCCAGGTGGCAGAGGCCTTCCCAAGGTGCTGTGGCCGCGGTGCCTGCACGGAAGACCTAAAGGCACATCGGTCGGTCGGTGTAACTGGGAGGGAGCTGGAGATGTCGGACACGAGCAGCAAGGGCCGGTAGGAGGGTGAACCGGGGTAATGTTTCCAGCGCCTTCAAGGTTGGCTGCAGGAGGTGTCCCTAGGAAACAAAGATGGCCGGGCGAGGAGAGGGACGTCGGTTCATGGGAACTGCTCCAGTACATCGAGCACGCGGGCCGACCGGGCTTTGGAAAAAACGCCAAAACATGGCAGCGTCTGCATGTGTAATATATGCAAGCAAAATTGTGCAGTTACATATGGCACAAATAAAGCACCATTGAAATTTAGTTTGGATAAATGTCTATTAACAAGCTTGAAGGTACCAGCATGGTGAAAAGGCTGAGACCTTAAAGATTTCAAACCCGCAATGAATATTAAAGTGCATCAGAAACACATACCATCAGCTGACTGAGTGAAGAGTGCATAGTCTGGATTAATAATTTCACTGGACAGAATGTCAAACCATTCACGCACCACTCCTTGGCCCTGAATGCAAAAATGGGCAATAGAAAGCAAAGGAAATATCAGATTTAACAGTAGACACCCTAGCTCTTTGTTCCCATCACCCTTTCATCAAACTCAGCCCCTAGTGCATCTCTCAGTCAAAGCGATTGGACATCTTACCAATACGATTTAGAAAATTTCTCATTAACTTATAACATTTAGACACAGTTTATGACACAGAAAGCAATCATTCAGCTGTGTCCACACCAGCTAAAAATGTATTTAAAAAGTTTGCAGTCCTTCAAGTGTTTATTATTTTATCTAGACTCTTCTTCTTTGCCCTGATCACTGCCAAATTAGCAACCCAGGATTTTCTTCAAGAGAACTGGGACTCAAAACTATCTGGAAATTTTGGGTGCCAATTTGCTTCATATTAAGAAAGATTCATTTGACATTTGATCTTATGGAGGTGTATAAAAAACATGAGGAATACATCAGGTAGATGCAGATTCTCTTGCCCAGTGTAGGGGAATTGGTTGTCGGATATTTAATAGGAATCTGAGGGGTAACTTTTTCCACACAAAGTGTGGTGGGTGTAGCGGCCATTGGTGTGTCATAAATTATGGCATTTGCCTTTAAACTTTGTCTGTCTGTAACTATGTGGGTGGGATTTATTACGTAGTTGGAGGCGTGTTTGCAGCTGGGATTCTCGGGCAGAAGCTTACAGTATTTTAGTTTAGTTCAGAGGGGGCATGGTGCGAGGGCATATCTTTCGAACATTCGAAGCTTTCTAACATTAAAGAAGCCACATGTCGGAGGCATATGCTAAAGTTTTGATTACGAGTAACACTAAAGTGTACCTAACAAGGAGTTTGGATGAATATCTTACTGTTTTACTTCGACAATAAAGAAACTATTAATCAAGAGACTGTGTTTTGGAAGATTTATCTTTCATAGAAACATAGAAAATAGGTGCAGGAGGAGGCCGTTCGGCCCTTTGAGCCAGCACCAACATTCATTGTGATCATGGTTGATTGTCCCCAATCAACAACCCGTGCCTGCCTTCTCCCCATATCCCTCGATTCCACTAGCCCCTAGAGCTCTATCTAACTCTCTCTTAAATCCATCCAGTGATTTGGCCTCCACTGCCCTTTGTGGCAGGGAATTCCACTAATTCACAACTCTCTGGGTGAAAAAGTTTTTTCTCACCTCAGTCTTAAATGGCCTCCCCTTTATTCTATGACTGTGGCCACTGGTTCTGGACTCCCCCAACATTGGGATCATTTTTCCTGCATCGAGCTTGTCCAGTCCCTTTATAATTGTATATGTTTCTATCAGATCCGATTCTATAAGATCGCCGGCTTTGAATCTCTCGTGGAGAGCTCCCATGCGTAAACGACACTATCTCCTTACCCCATGTTTTCCTCAGAGTGGCTAGAGGGAGCAATTCCTTGAACAAAATAATAATCTGCCACTATACTGGGTGTATGGAACGAGCTGCCAGAGGAGACAGGGACTATCCCAACATTTAAGAAAGTTAGACAGGTTAAAGGATAAGATAGGTTTCAAGGGATATGGGCCAAACGCAGACAGGTGGGACTAGTGTAGATGGGACATGTTGGCTGTTGTGGACAAGTTGGGCTGAAGGGCCTGTTTCCACACTGCATCACCCTGTGACATAAATATAGACAAGTAAAACAGACCACTGGCAAGCCTGCAGTCACAGCAGTTAAAAGCAATCTATTTGTAAACCAGGTTAAAGTTACATTTTTTAATTGACTTTTTTCCCCTCAAATTGCCAGAACATTGAAAGTTACTGGTCAGATTACTCTAACCGATCGGATGTCACAGGGTAAATAAATATTTATCACCAGATTTATGTTTGCCATTTCTACTGGTTAAGTTTAACAATTAGGAGCAATTTGCAAAGCAGAAGGGCCCTAGAACAATTTCCTTGGATGAATGGGGTGAGCAAAAGTGTACGAAATTAGGAAGCACTTAGAAAAGACAACAGAAAACTTCTAAAACCAGAGGGAAGGGATTGATGTATAGGTCTAGAGGGGATGAGGAAGCAGATTATCTAATAAATTCAAGGAGCAGAATTAGACCATATAGCCCATCAAGTCTACTCCACCTTTCAATCATGGCTGATCGACCATTCCCTCTCAACCCCATTCTCCTGCCTTCTTCCCATAACCCCTCACACCCGTACTAATCAAAAATCTGTCAATCTCCAGCCAATCAAAAACTCTATCCAAGCCTTTCACTATTCAGTACTTTTCAATGTGGTCTCACCTCATTCTTCAAATCTCCAGTGACTACAGGCCCAGTGCCGTCAAATGCTCATCATAGGTTAACCCACTAATTCCTGGGATCATTCTTGTAAACCTCCTCTGGACCCTCTCCAGGGCTAGCATATCCTTCCACAGATATGGTGCCCAAAACTATTAATAATATTCCAAATGCGGCCTGACCAGCACCTTAGAGCCTCAGCATTACATCCACATTTTTGTATTCTAGCTCTCTTGAAATAAATCACTTTTGAAAAATAATTTACAGATTTACTAACTTGTAGACCTACTAACTCATTGAGTTTTTTGAGGTGACGAATGTGATCAATGAGGGTAGAGCTGTGGATTTTGTCAACATGGATTTTAGTGAGGCATTTATAAAATCCTTATAGTTGACCGTCTAGAAGATTAAGATGCACAGGATTATAAATGACTTTGTCGCATGAATGCATAACTCGCTTACTGATAGAAGACAAAAGGTTGTACTGCAAGGATAATATTTAGGATTGTCTGATCAGTACTGAGATCTGTATAATCTCTATATAGTGGAAGGCTTTTGTGGACTGTGAGGAATACTGTCAATGTATGCAGCAGGATATAGATCAGCTACAGAAATGGGCAGAGAAATAGCACAAGGAGTTTAATCCGAGCAAGTGTGAGGTATTGCATTTCACATATAATTAATGACAAGACCCTTAACAACATTAACAGCATTATGTACAATGGGATTTTGGAATCCAAGTCCATAACTCACTGTAAGTGGCATCAGAAGTAGATGAAGTAGTAAAGGCAGCATATAATATGCTCGCCTTCATTGTTGGGTTATTGAGTACAAGTGTCTCACGGTCTTGATGCAGTTTTATAAGATTTTGGTTACGCCACATTTGGATTATTATGCCGTTTTAGTCACCCGATTACAGGAAGGATGTGGCTGAGGCTCTACAAGGCGCTGCTCAGGCTGATTATGGGCACCATATCTGCGGAAGGATGTGCTGGCCCTGGACAGGGTCCAGAGGAGGTTTACAAGAATGTTCTCAGGAATAAGTGGGTTAACCTATGATGAGCGTTTGACGGCACTGGGCTGTACTCGCTGGAGTTCAAAAGAATGAGGGAAGGAATCTCATTGAAACGTACCGAATAGTGACAAGCTTGGATAGAGTGGATGTGTAGAGGATGTTTCCACCAGTGGGAGAGTCTAGGACTAGAGGTCACAGCCTCAGAATTAAAGGGCGTTCCTTTAGGAAGGAGATGAGGAGGAATTTCTTTAGTCAGACGGTGGTGAATCTGTGGAATTTTTTGCTACAGAAGGCTGTGGCAGCCAAGTCAATGGATATTTTTACGGCAGAGGTGTACAGGTGTCGGGGGTTATGGGAGAAAGCAGGAGAATGGGGTTAGGAGGGAGAGATAGATCAGCCATGATTGAACAGCAGAGTAAACTTGATGGGCTGAATGGCCTAATTCTGCCCCTAGAATTTATGAGCATGACATGGAGGCTTTGGGCTTGGGAGCAGAGGTGGTTTATCAGAATGATGCCTGGATTAGTGAGTATTAGCTGTGGGAGAGGTTGGATAGACTTGGATGTTTTTTTCTGGAATGGCTGAGGGGAGACTTGATGGAAGAATGTAGGATTATGACAGCCATAGATAGGTAGACAGTCACAAGCTTTTCCCCCAGAATGGAAATATCACATACTAGAAGCCATAGCTTTAAGGTGAGAGGGGCAAAGTTTAAAGGAGATGTAAGGGGGAAGTTATGTCTACACAAAGGGTGATGAGTGCCTCAAACATGTTGACAGGCAGCTATGATTGCATTCAAGAGACTTGTGGATAGGTACATGGATATGCAGAGAATGGAGTGATATGGATTATGTGCAGGCAGATAAAAGTTGATTTAGATATCAAATGCTGCAAGGCTTGGTGCTAGGGCCGCAACTATTTAAAATATAAATTAACAATTTAGATGATGGGATTAAAACATTAGCAAATTTACAGATGACACAAAGCTGGGTGGCAGTGTGAACTGCAAAGAATATGCTAGGAAGTTGCAGGGTGACTTGAACAGTTTGAGTGAGTGGGATGATGCATGGCAAATGCAGTATAATGTAGATAAATGTGAGGTTATCCACTTTGGCGGCAAGAACAAGGAGGCAGATTATTATCTCAATGGTGTCAGATTAGGAAAAAGGGAAGTGCAACGAGACCTGGGTGTTCTTGTACACCGGTCACTGAAAGTAAACGTGCAGGTACAGCAGGCAGTGAAGAAAGCTAATGGCATGTTGGCCTTCATAACGAGAGGATTTGAGTATAGGAGTAAAGAGGTCCTTCTGCAGTTGTACAGGGCCCTGGTGAGACCACGGAGTATTGTGTGCAGTTTTGGTCTCCTAATTTGAGGAAGGATATCCTTGCTATTGAGGCAGTGCAGCATAGGTTCACAAGGCTATTCCCAGGATAGCGGGACTGCCATGAGGAAATATTGGAAAGACTGTGCTTGTATTCACTGGAATTTAGAAGAATGAGGGGATCTTATAGAAACATAAAATTATAAAAGGACTGGACAAGCTAGATGCAGGAAAAATATTCCCAATGTTGGGTGAGTTCAGAACCAGGGGCCACAGTCTAAGAATAAAGGGGAGGGAGGCCATTTAAAACGGAGATGAGGAAAAACGTTTTCACCCAGGGAATTGTGAATTTGAGGAATTTTCTGCCACAGAAGGCAGTAGAGGCCAACTCACTGGATGAATTTAAGAGTTAGAGAGAGCTCGAGGGGCTAGCGGAAGCAAAGGATATGGGGAGAAGGCAGGCACGGGTTACTGATTGCGGATGATCAGCCATGACCACAATGAATGGCAGTGCTGGCTCAAAGGACCAAATGGCCTCCTCCTGCACCTATTTTCTATGTTTCTATGTGTGTAGGATGGAACTGCAGATGCTGGTTTAAACCAAAGATAGACACAAAAAGCGTGACATTTGGTGTTTGAAGGGTCTCAATCCAAAACGTCACCTATTCATTTTCTCCATTGATGCTGCTTGACCTGCTGAGTTACTCCAGCATTGTGTTTATCTTTGGTTTGGCATGGAGAATGTGACCAGAAGGGTCTGGTCCTGTGTTGCACTGTTTTACGTTGAATGTTTTATTAAAGCAACTCTATTGCCTAAATACAGAACATGGGTGCCAGAAATTATTGAAAACATTACTCATTCTGAAAGGGAAATGGCACATACCATCCCTTCTTCTCCATGAAATCGCACAGCAACACCTTGTTTCAATTTTTCAAAGCTTGCTTTTGAAACAACTTCACAGCTACTGTGGAAAATTGAATCTACAAAATGAGAACCTGTGTTACTATTGCATTTTCCAGAACAAAGTAATGGATGTGATTAAGACAACTATTTATGTTGAGCACCGCTGGATATAATAGACTTGACATTCTCACACACAAATTAGCCGCAAACATGTAACCAAATATGATTAACAGAATGCATTATTAGAACTAACATGCATTATATTTTCCATGGCACACAAAAATGCCAGAGAACCTCAGCGGGTGAGGCAGCATCTATGGAGTGAAGGAAATAGGCAACGTTTCAGGTTGAGACCCTTCTTCAATGACTTTAACTAAATATGATCAACAGAAGCAATACATCAAAAAATAGATGTATAGAGCCAAGAAGTGGCCACTTGCATTAGTTTAGTTTTGAGATGCAGCATGGAAACAGGCCCTTTGGACCCCGAGTCCACGGAGACCATCGATCACCAATTCTCATCAGTTCTAGATTATCCTACTTTCGCACCCACTCCCACACATTAGGGACAATTCAGAGGCCAATTAACCAACAAATGCACATATCTTTGGAATGTGGGAGAAAACCAGAGCACCTGGAAGAAACCTTAGCGTTCACAGGGAGAATGTGCTAACTCCGCAAAGACAGCACCCGATCAGGATCGAAAACATGTGTCTAGCAATGAGGCAGCAACTCTGCCAGTTGTGCCACTTGCTTCTCTAGCTGTGCCACTGTGCTGCCCTAAAACACTTAGATTCCTTTATTATTGCTTAAAATCTCAAATTTGCTCTCACTCTAGGTGCTTCAAAAAGCTACCAGCTTCATTCTTCCATTTACAACAGCATAGGCTTTAGTTTAGTTTAGAGATACAGCGCGGAAAGAGGCCCTTTGGCTCACCAAGTCCGCGCCGACCAACGATCACCCAGTGCACTAATACTATCCGACACACTAGGGACAATTTACAATTTTACCAAAGCCAAATAACCTACAAACCTGCACATCTGTGGAGTGTGGGAGGAAACCGGAGCACCCACACGGTCATGGAGAGACATACAAATTCTGCACAGACAGCACCCATAGTTAGGATCAAACCCAGGTCTCTGGTGCAGTGAAGCAGCAACTCTACCACTGGTCCACTGTGCCTTCAAATAGCCTTCTTCTTCTTGCATTGAGGCAACAGAAGTCTGCAGCAGGGTGATGCCATTCCGGTTCGACACCCGTAGGTGCCCGCCCTAAAAAGGTTGGCGGGTTGGTGCCAAGCCGCGGAGCTGCTGCTGTCTCGGTTTGTTGTCGTTCGCCTGAGGTCAATTGACAGGTCATGGGGAGGTCGACAATATGAGCAGTGACCCTGCTATGGGAGGAACACAAGCAAATATCTGCAAAGCAGGAATTGGCCTGCGATCATCACTGGATCAGGGAGGGAACTGTCAAAGCTCATCCTTGATTTGGGAATAACCCATCCCAGCGGAAAATCCAAACCTTTCCTTCTCAAGAACACAATAAGCTATCACTGATTCAGTACCTGTGTAAAATTGAAAAATTGTATGCCATACCATTTCTTTTAAAATAAATTAAAAGCCCAGAGCAAAATTCAAACGTCTTACTTGAGTTATGTGAATGTCCATGTTTCCTCAGCATTACGAGGTCATTTGTGCACCATGTTGTAATTTAGGTTTGAGTAAAATAATTCTTACATCATATTGAAGGAAAACTTCACACAGTGTGCTCTTTTTACTTCATTAAAAGGTATTACGTACGGTTTAAATTTGTTTTGAACTGACATTACCCCAGAAAAGGCAGTTATTAGCAAATCCATCTTCAACTGAACAACATCAAATGGTAACATTCAAATTACGTGTCATAACAATGGTCAAAATCAATAACTTGTGTACCTCGATGAACAAGCAAGATATCATTTTCATGAACAGGCCTGTGCACCATGTCAGAATCAGGAAGATTAGCATGAAGATGATTATAGAACCAGTCACATCTATCTTTGAAGGGCTAGAAAAGAATGGAAGATATAATTAACACCGATTCTTCATTTTAAAGCAAAAGACAAATAGACAAAAGGTCAGAACCTTAAAATAGTAACAAGAATCCCTTGGTCTCATCATTGTCACCTATCAGTGGATCTAAGTCAATAGGTGACTATTCAGTTTCGCTCAGTGCGCCTCACACTACATGATCTTAAATGGATGAGTTGGATGATCAGCCATGATCATATTGAATGGTGGTGCAGGCTCGAAGGGCCGAATGGCCTACTCCTGCACCTATTTTCTATGTTTCTATCACCCGGTTGCCAAACACTTTAACTCCCCCTCCCACGCTGACCTTTCTGTCCTGGGCCTCCTCCATTGCCAGAGCGAGGCCAAACTTAAATTGGATGAACAGCACCTCATCTCGCTTGGGAAACTAACAACCCAGCAGTAATAAATTTGATTTCTCCAACTTCAAGTCACCCTTGCATTCCCTCTCCCTCCGTCCCTCCCCCACCCTAGTAGTTTTACTGTCGTCCTGTTGAGATCCTCTTTATACTTGTTATCACCTATCCCACAGCCAACAATGGCCTCGTCAAGCAAGAATTTCATTGTCCTATATGGGACACATGACAATAAACTCTTAACTTGACTTGTGCGCCCCACATTTCCTTATCATTGCTTTTTGCATATCTTCCATTCAATTCTCCCTAGTACCATCTATATCTCACGTTCCCCTTTCACCTGACTCAGTCTGAAGAAGGGTCTCCACCCAAAACATCACCTATTCCTTTTCTGCAGAGATACTGCCTGACCTGCCAAGTGTCAGGTGTCAGCTGCTCTACATCAGTGAGATCAAGCACAGGCTTGGCGATCGCTTCGCCCAACGCCTCCGCTCGGTTCGCAATAACCAACCTGATCTCCCGGTGGCTCAGCACTTCAACTCCCCCTCCCATTCCAAATCAGACCTTCCTGTCCTGGGCTTCCTCCATTGTCAGAGTGAGGCCCACCGTAAATTGGAGGAGCAGCACCTCATATTTCACTTGGGTAGTTTACACCCCAACGGTATGAACATTGACTTCTCCAATTTCAGGAAGTCCCTGCTTTCTTCCTCTTTCCCCTCCCCTTCCCAGCTCTCCCACAGCCCACTGTCTCCGCCTCTTCCTTTCTTCTTCCCGTCCCCCCCCCCACCCACATCAGTCTGAAAAAGGGTCTCGACCTGAAATGTTGCCTTTTCCTTTGCTCCATAAATGCTGCCTCACCTGCTGAGTTTCTCCAGCATTTTTGTCTACCTGCTGAGTTACTCCAGCCTGTTGTGTGTGTCTATGGTGATCATGATAGATTATTAGAGGTGAGACGGTATTAGGAGTGGTTGGACAAACTTGGATTGCTTGCCCTGGACTGACCTTCGGAGGTTGAGGGGGTATCTGATAGAAGTATACAAAATGATGAGACGTATAGATGGGGTAGACAGTAATATTATCCACCAAGGTGCCAATGTACAAGACCAGATGGCATAGCTTTAAGGTGAGAGGTGTAGGAAAGAACTGCAGATGCTAGTTTAAATCAAAGATAGACACAAAATACTGAAGTTACTCAACGTGAGATATATTCAAGCAGCATCTCTGGAGAGAAGGAATGGGTGACATTTCGGGTCAAGACCCATCTACAGACGTCGAAACATCACTCATTCCTTCTCTCCAGAGATGCTGCCCTTCCTGCTGAGTTACTCCAGCATTTTATGTTTAAAGTGAGAGGGGCATCTTTAAAAGGAGGTGTGCAGGGATTTTTTTTTTAAATATACAGAGTGGTGGATTTCAGGAACACGCTGCCAGTGGCTTTTAACAGGCTTTGGATAGGCACAAGGAAACCAGGGAGGAATGCAGATCACGTGCAGGCAGTTCAGCACAGACATAGTGCCACTTGGCAACAAGTTCAGCACAGACATCGTGGGTCAATGAGTATGTTCCCACACTGTACTCTTCTCTGTTCTATTCCCCATTATTCACACCATTTCAGAACAAGGACACAGTTTTCACTGGAGGGAATAATTATAAAAAAACAAAGACAGTGGGGGGGGGGGGGGGTGATTTTAGGAGAGGGCAGTCTTTAAACCTGCCATTTCCTTCCATCTTCAATCGTCTGCAGAATAATTTACTGGTTGTACCGTCACACAATTATTTCCTTGGTATGAGAGCAAAATGGAATGGCAACTGAACCAAATTCTGCCTTCACTGGAAACACAATAAACCAGCGAAAACATCATTAGACTGGAATTAGGGGTACGACTTCAGTCAATCTTTTGAACATAAGAAAATAAGACAACCATAAAATAAACAGTTCAATGCAACAAAAGATAGACAAAATGCTGGAGTAACTCAGTAGATGACGCAGTATCTCTGGAGAAAAAGAATAGGTGGCGTTTCGGGTTGGAACCATTCTGCAGACTGAAGAGTACCTCAGACCCGCTGACTTACTCCAGCAATTTGTGTTTGTCTTTGGTATAAACCTACATCTGTAGATCCTTCCTACACAGTTAAATGTAACAGCCATCACAATCCCGACATTTAATCAAGATTAAAAATTGAACGTGATTAAACCGTTACATTTCATAACATTGCTCAGAAACTGAAGGTACAGTTTACTTTGAGAAATTAATCAATACCTGCGCTTTGATGATATGCATAAATCTTGACATCAACTCGGGGCATTCCAGAAGAAAGTGAAAGTGGTCAAATATTATTATAGGGTTTCTGCAGGAAAAAAAAAAAGTTTAACTTCTAGAATGAAAGCAGATAACAAAGGAGGCACAAGAAAACATTTACGTACCTCGTCACAAAACATTTCAAAACTTCATCATGCTTGCACACAAATTCAATGAAGCGAGGTGACGTCATTCTGTAAAATTAAAGCACACTTTATAAGCCTTTGTCTATATCTTACTCATTCTTACATTTTTCCAATCTGATCAGACATTTAGAAGCAGCAAAACCCTTTTTGACACTAGATCTCTTGTTCAAATGGAGTCAATTTGCTTTTGTATATATCTCACTTTGCTTTAATTCCCCAGTCCCATCTTTTAGGGAACAAATTTAATTATTCTCTTACTGTAGAGTGCATTTCACTTTCAGACATACTTAAGCACATATGGGGGGGGGGGGGGGGGGGGGGGGGGGGGGGGGCGCCAAGAACAAGGAGGGACCATCGGGACTATAATTGAGTACTTTGTAACTTTGTCGGTGCCAGATACGTGGAGACTCTGTGCGTACTTGTGCATTGTATGCAAAGACAAAGAATTTCACTGTACCCAGGTACATGTGACAATAAAGTATAATTGAATCATTGAAGTTAATATTTAGGCGATGACCAAAATTAACTCAAATTTTGACTTCTCACCCCTGCGGCATCTGACAGGAGCAACACATATAAAAGGCCTGGATCACGGCACTGAGTCGATTTGCTGTCTTAGAAATTACATCTAAGCCATCTGAGCTGGCGTCCTGCATCTGGTCGTCACCATCATCTTCCAGCTTCTCCAAGTTGGGGTGCTGATGCTCCAAGACGTCTTTTCCCATGGTGCCAAGCACCTGAGCATTTACAACTGCTCTCTGCTCTTGGGCTTTCTGCTTCAGTAAAATGGAAGTGATATTTTTGGTATCCATCTCAGAATCTTCTTGGTTTTTTTTCAATTCTGTAGCAATGAGAACCAACCACTCATCTAGCGAATGCCATAGTAGTTCTAATGGCTGAAAAAAAAAGCAAACAAAGAACTGAAAACACCAATTTTTTTTAATTGGAGCGAGTCCGCAAATCAAATATATAAATTAGAAATCCAAGTGCTGTATTTAAATCTATTTGCTAACAACTTGTATCATAGAAAGGCTACAAACAAGAAAACAAAACCCCTCTCTCCCAGAAATTGTGTGGACATTGTTTTTTTATATTAAATGTTGATGTGTGTCTGGCAATTTGAGTAAAAATGGGAAGGAGTGAAAAGCTGAAGAAATTAAACAGGTGGGGAAGGGTGGAAAGAGGAGAAAAGGAGAAATACTTTTCTTAAAACTTACCTTTGATCAAGCTTTAGAAGCTCCTTTCACTTTGCAGCAATGCAAAGTCATACTTTCTTACTCTCTGCACTATTTTGAGTTATAAATGCAAAACATCTTAAAGTCTTTACTTTTACAAGTCTGTGCCCCTTATACAATTTTAGACAACCTGGCTTAAACCACAGTGAACAATATAAGTGTGTAATATTAATAATTTATCATCTACCTAAAAAATAAACTTGATTAGTACGTGTGTCAGAGGTTACGGGGAGAAAGCAGGAGAACGGGGTTGAGTGGGAAAGACAGATCAGCCTTGATTGAATGGAGTAGACTTGATGGCCTAATTCTGCTCCTGTAACTTATGAACTTCTGAATAGGCAAGTTCAATTATGAAAGGTGGGCATATCAGCACTTGCATGAACACAGCAGATACAGAGTGTTTTGTTTACTGAGACGTCATTCTTATTTATATTCATCAATTTATTACAAACAGTGATTTCTAATCTTAATTTCCAAAAACCACTCAACTTCGAATGAATGGGGGGGGGGGGGGGGGGGGGGGGGGGGGGTGGGGGGGGGGGGGGGGGGGGGGGGGGGGGGGGGGGGGGGGGGGGGGGGGGGGGGGGGGGAAGGTGTTGGGAGTAACTCAGCGGGTCAGACAGAATATCTGGAAGACATGAATCGGTGATGTTTTGGCATTTTGAGACTGAAGGTCCTGACACAAAACATCACCTATCCATGTTCTCCACTGATGCTGTCTGACCTACTAAGTTACTCCAACCCTGTTTTGTTTTGGAAACCAGCATCTGCAGTCCCTTGTGTCTACATCTTAATGACTTCCATCTGTGCATAGGACACTTCACAATCTTAGCATATCCAAAATAAATTTAACAACATACTTTTGATGTCACTGATTTAGGGGAAAAAATTGGGCAATAAATGTATACAGTAGTAAAACAAGGTAAATTACTATAAAACTTTACAGTACATAGTGATTTAGGTGTCTCCCATCTGAAACAAATATTTCACATTGAGGTACAGATGGAAAGCTAATAAAATTTTTGTCTTTATTGCAAGAAGTATAAAAGTGGGGTGCTTTGAGGCGACTGAAAAGGGCATTAGTGAGACCATACCTGGAGTACATTTACAATTTTTCTCTCCTAGAGATGGAGACAGTACACAGAAGACTCGCTTGAAGGATTTTTGATATATCAGGGTTGATGTACAAAGAGAGATTAAGAAGTTCTTTAAGTGCTTTCGTTTGTAAAGGAGAAACAAAAGCATCTGCTGATTTCTGCTCAGCATGTCCAAGGTAAGAGGGGGAAAGCATTCCAAGACGCGCATAGAAGAAAACAAAGAATAGCACCAACATTAGAATGGATGTTGACAAATACATTCATAGCACTTTGGAATTCCTGGTGCTCTAAATTTGCAGTGATGTTTTGCCCACCTCAGCACCTGCTGATAGCTCTCTCGGTCTTGTCTATTGTCCTGCTCACCTGGACTCTCGAGTCCAATACAATCAGAACTGCAGAGTTTGGAAACAGACCCAACTTGTTCATGTCAACCAAGATACCTAACCTAACCTAACCTAACCATATCCCACTTACCTTCATCAGCCAAATCTCTCTCTGAATCTCTCGAAATTCTGTCGTACTCATGCCAGGTTAAAACAGAGTACGGTATGTTTTTGTACTTTTATTGCTCGCAAGCTTGAATAAATGGTTGTGTGTTCAGGTCCACTTTTTAAATGTAAAAGCAAGCTCTAATTTTTTTTAAAGCTCGCTTTAAAACATATTTTTAGATTTACTGGCAATCAAAATGCCATTCAAACATTGGATGGCTTTGATAGCCCAAGACTCTAAGCACGTCATAGATTCAGTAATACCAGCACAGAAACAGGCCTTTCGACCCAACGTTTCCTATCCATGTCCTTTTTGAAAAATATTTTAATTGTTATACTACCTGCTTCCACTACCTCCTCTGGCATCCACCACCCTTTGTGTTAAAAAGTTACCACCCAGGTTCCCATTAAATCTTTCATCCCTCACTTAAAACCCGTCTCCTCTGGTTTTCGATTCCCCTACTCTGGGCAAGAGATGTGAATGTGGTTGGCCAAGCTCCAAAATTAAAGTTGCGCCAGGCATCATGCAGAAATAAAAATTACGGTAGACATAAAATGCTGGAGTAGCTCAGTGGGACAGGCAGCATCACTTGGAGAGAAGGAATAGGTCAAGACCCTTCTTCAGGCTGATGTCAGGGGAGTGGGTGGGACACATATATGGATCAGTGGAAAGGGATGCTGCCCCAAAAGCACAAATGAACCAAACTTAATAATACAACTTCAAAAGCATGAGCAAAACAAAGCTTGAAGCGAAATACATCAACTAGAAAACTGAAAGCAACCGTATTGGCAACTACTGCATTGGAAAATACGACAAAGTTTACACGTTAAAATTAAATGCATTTTATGAAATCAGCAGATTCTTTGAAGCACATTTCAGGGAAAGTAAAAATTTATTTTATGTTTCATGTGACTTGTAAACATGTACATACTCTGTTAACCAAACTTACTTCTTTTTCAAGAGATGTCTGATTAACGTTTGCATGCTTTGTGAAATTCATCTCTTTTACTTCAATCTTCCTAATAACGTCATACAATTTTCTGACCTTGAAAACTTGGCTTCTTGGAGTTTTATTTCCATTGTAAGCCATGTCATTTCCATTACTGGGAGAGGACGGGCCTAGGCGAAATACATGACAGAATATTCGCACTATCTTCAACAGACTCTTCATCTGAGCTTCATAGCTACTTGATATACTGAGGAGGAAAACAAGTAGGATTTATTTATTGTTGCCATATCAGCCTGGAAAAACTTTGCTAAACAAAAATGAACACTTTTTTCGATCTCTAAATATTTTAATTATTGTAGAACAAAAATCATTCAGTGTAAACTAATAATGGCCAGATTATGTGCAAGATAATTTACAATTAAAAGTTTATGCTCTTTGGGGTTTATGCTGCAATAATCCAGCAATAATGAACTCAGATGAATATAGGTACAAAATCACCATTCCTGGTGTTCCATCATATCTATAATTAAATAGGTCACCATTTTTTGAGAAACCATTTACCATTCAAAAAAGTCTTCTACATCCCATTCCCACAAGTCCCTCATTACAATTTAATCAGGTCAAAGTGCTTTCATCTAAAAGTGCATGTAAACAGAACTTCAATTGTATATCTCAGTAATCGGCCTTGATCAGCTGGTTAGATTCTTAAGGGGTTGGACAGGCTAGGTGCAGGAAGATTGTTCCCAATGTTGGGGAAGTCCAGAACTAGGGGTCACAGTTTAAAGATAAGGGGGAAATCTTTTAGGACCGAGATGAGGAAAACATTTTTCACAGAGAGTGGTGAATCTCTGGAATTCTCTGCCACAGAAGGTAGTTGAGGCCAGTTCATTGGCTATATTTAAGAGGGAGTTAGATGTGGCACTTGTGGCTAAAGGGATCAGGGGGTATGGAGAGAAGGCAGGTACTGGGATCAATCCATACTGGATACTGAGTTGGATGATCAGCCATGATCATATTGAATGACGGTGCAGGCTCGAAGGGCTGAACGGCCTACTCCTGCACCTATTTTCTATGTTTCTATGTAGATGACTACAATACTATTCAACATCAACAATACACCAAGTATATTGTACCCAAGTGACACAGCTATAGAGTTGCTGGCTTACAACGCCCGAGACCTGGGTTCAATCCTGACTACGGGTGCTGTCTGTACGGAGTTTTTATTTCTGCCTGTGACCTGCGGGGGTTTTCTCCATGTGCTCCAAAGACACACAGATTTGTAGGTTAATTGGCTTGGTAAAACTGTAAATAGTCTAATGTGTGTTAGGGTACAGGGATCACTGGTCGGTGCGGACTCATTGGGCCGAAGGGCCTGTTTCTGCGCTGTATCGCTAAACTAAACTAACACTGTCATAGACCAGCACGCGTAACTTAACCAAATTAGAAAATACAATTTTGAAAGAAAAGTTTGATCTGGGTCACAATTTAATATTTATTGTCACAGTAACTGGATCCTTCAAATGGTATTGGTGAACTGTGCAAATCGGAGTCAAAATTATAACATATCCTCAGGTAAAAAAAGTTACTTCAACTCACCTAAATCCCACAGAATACAAAGAGCACACCTCAGTAAACCAAAAGAGATGGGTGGTCTAACGCTCCCTAACTTTATGTACTATAATTGGGCGGTAAATATTAAAAATATGATTCACCTGCTGGACAACTCTGCCCAGCAGGTGGACTGGATTATAATGGAGAGAGAGGACTGCGCTCCTGGTAATACAGGAGCGACTCTCCTCTCACCAACGAATTTGAATAACAAACATTATAATAAAAATCCAATGATACATAGTACAATTAGAACTTGGAAACAAATAAAACAGAACTTAAAATTAAGAAATCTATCTCTGCTAATGCCAATAGCCAATAACCCTTCGTTTAAACCCTCAATTATAGATAAATCATTTACACAATGGGAAAGAACGGGAATCAAAACGCTCGGAGACCTGTATGAATTAGGGAAATTATTACCATTTCAACAATTACAACTGAAATATAACTTGAAAAAAATCAATATTTTAAATATCTCCAAATCCGTGATTATCTGAAAAAATATACAAAAGACTATTATAATATGCCCCCAGACTTATTAGATGAAGCCATGAAGATAAAGGCTGAATCAGCAAATCTAATATCATATTTATATAATATTATATTGAATATAGAAATACCTACAACAGATAATATTAGAAGAGACTGGGAACAAGAATTAGCTATAAAAATTTCAAAAGAGAGCTGGGATAAACACTTATTATATGTGCATAAATGCTCGATCAATGTACGACATACTCTAATCCAATATAAAACATTACATAGACTATATTATTCAAAAACTAAAATAAATAAACTTTTCCCCAATGTCTCACCCATTTGTGATAAATGTCAGTTACAAGAAGCTAACATAGCGCACTCTTTTGTTTTCTGTATAAAAATCCAAAAATTCTGGAACAAAATATTTGAAATCTTCACAAAATTATTTAAAACAAAACTACTACCCAAAGTAGAATGGATCATTTTTGGAATATCGGAAGGTAACCCAGAATTAAATATGTTTCAAAAGAATTTACTTAATTATGGGCTAATAATCGGAAAAAAGCTTATACTTAAATTTTGGAAAAATGCTCCAATACCAACTACAAAAATGTGGATTTCAAACATGTTCGAAACATTACACTTGGAAGAGATGAGACTCCTCCTAGCAGGCAAAGCAGATCACTTCCAAAAGACGTGGTCTGCATTTATGGAACTATTACAAGCATAAGGTGCAATAATAAGTTATAACATAAAGGCTACCAAGACCTGGAAACGGGGGGTATAAAATAAATTTTTAATAAAAACACGGTTGGTATATCCTTTTTTGCGGAGTTTTGTGTTACAATAGAGCGATTGATTTTCCTTTCTTCTTTTTTTTTCTTTTCTTTCTAGGGTCTTATTTCTTTTCTTTACTTCCTTCTCTAATTCCTTCCCTAAGGGGTTCTCTTCTCCCAACACTTTCCTGCACCTTCACGATTCTTGCTTACTTTCCTTACTTCTTTTATTTCTATCTTTTTTAAAGCTCAAAAAATGAAGTGGTACAACATAATGTAATAAGATATATGCGATGTATTAATGTGATTTACTGTACTGCTAATAAAAATAAAATTTAAAAAAAAAAAACTCACCTTAGCAACTTGTGGCCATTTGTGGTGGCAATTTCCGCAAGACTGGTGAGGATCTTCTGATACTGGTTCTCATTCTGTGGGCACAAGTGCTCAAGCACCTGACGCAACTAAGTACAAAAGAAATCAGACTTTTAGACATTTTAATTAATAATTAAAATATTTACAATGTTGTCTTTTGCAAAGCCACCAAAAATCCAAAATTAACTCGTTAGAACTTATACTACATCACTTTCATGAGGGACAAGTTATTAGTGAAACTAACTGGACTAAAGTCATTAAGTTCCAATCACCTCAGTGTTTTAAATGTTGCTACAGAATTAGTGAATTTATTGGTTAAGATTTCTCCAAAATGCAAAAGTTCCAGGAAGAAACAATAGGATTATAAAAATGTAAATGTGACATTATTAAAGGAAAGAAGACAATTAAAAAAAAATTAAAAAAATAGGTAACTATAAGCTGGTTAATGCCCATTTAAGCTGCTGGAGTCTATAATTAAGGGAGAGCAGGACATAGAGAAGCAGAATATAAACAAACCTCGTCAATATGGTTTTATGAAAGATAAATCCAAATTGACAAACGTGCCCGAGCTCTTTGAAGATAGAGCCATAGAGCGCGAAAACAGGTCGTTCAGCCCGACTTGCCCACGCCGAGCAACATGTCCCATCCCCACTAATCCCACCTGCTTGTGTTTGGCCCATATCCCTCTAACGTTATTCCATCCATGTACCTATCTAAATGGTTCTTAAATGTTGCGATAGTACTTGCCTCACTATCTCCTCTGGCAGCTCGTTCCATTCACCCATCACCCTTTGTGTAAAAATATTACCCCTCATGTTCCTAATAACTCCCCCCCCTTAAATCTATATTCTCTGGTTCTCTACTGTTGGCAAGAGTCTGCATTTACCCAATCCTTTCCTCTCACAATGTTGTACACCTCTATAAGATGGTCCCTCATCTTCTTGCACTCCAAGGAATAGAGTCCTAGCCTGCTCAATCTCTCCATAGAGCTCAGGCCCTCTAGTCCTGGCAACTTCCTCGTAAATCTTCCCCGCACCCTCTGCAGATGTAATAAGTAGAGTTGACATAATGGACCCAGTCAATGGGTATTTGGATTTTCAGAAAGCATTTGACAAGGTGCTACATAAAAGGCTCTCGCACAAGATAAGAGCACACGGTTTTCGTAAAAATGGGTCAGCGTGGATACTTTGTAACCGTCAGTCCTTTATGTGGTGACTATTTGCATACTTTGGGTGTGCAAGCAAATAATTTCACTGTGATTTTTCACATGTGACAACAAAGTATTCATTCATACTGTGTACTGACGAGGCCACATCTGGAATACTGTACAAAATGTTACACTCTAGTTTACAGACATACTGAGATCGGAGGTATTATGGAGAAATATCACCAATACAAATGTATTTGTCCATGTCCATAAGCTCTAGGCGCAGAATTAGGCCATTCGGCCCATTTAGTCATGGTTGATCTATCTTTCCCTCTCAACCCCATTCTCCTGCCCTCTCCCCATAGCCCCACACCCGTACTAATCAATAATCTGTCAATCTCCGCCTTAAAAACATCCATTGACAGCCTCCACCAACGTCTGTGGCAATGAATTCCCGATTCACCACCCTCTGACTAAAGAAATTCCACCTCATCTCCTTTCTAAAGGTACTTGAATGAAACACTGGTATTTGAATAAAATGGCCTGGTTTTTAAAAAGATCTCACCCAAAGGATCAGAATTTTCAACACTGAATTGAGCGCACATTGTAATACGAGATGAAGGTTGGAACAATATGACCACAATTAGTTATCTTTTTACATGTTTCTGTCTCCCCTGCAAACTGAAAAAAAAGTACATTTAAAACTATCAACCAGTCTCATGATTTTAGTAAAATAGAATTATTACCATGCTTTCCTTGATATGTTCATTCTGTGTCATCTGGATAAGTGTTTGAAAGAGCCTGGGATGGTGCTGGATTAAAATGTCACATGTTTCCCCATACCCGCCCTATAGAGGTGAAAGCATGAAAACATTATTTTTGACTAATCTGTTACCTAAACATAAAATGCTTCACCTTCTTCAAATAGATACTTTCCAGAAGCCATACATTATGAGGTCGTTTCTGCAGCTAGGCAAATGTAACCACCATTTAAAAACGGATTGAGAGAGAAAAAGGAAATCCACTGACCGATTAGCCAGACAGCAGTAATGGGGGAAAATACCAGGCGTTATTATAAAAAAATAAGATAACAAGACAAAATATCCACAGGATTAGACAAAATTTGTGAATTTCTGGAAAGAAATTCCAGAGATTGATCCCTGGGATGGCAGAACTGTCATATGAGGAAAGATTGAAAAGACTAGGCTTGTATTCACTGGAATTTAGAAGGGCGAGGGGGGATCTTATAGAAACATATAAAACTATACAAGGGCTAGACAAGCTAGAAGCAGGAAAAATGTTCCCAATGTTGGGCGAGTCCAGAACCAGGGGGCCAGTCTTAGAATAAAGGGGAGGTCATTTAAGACTGAGGTGAGAAAAAACGTTTTCACCCAGAGAGTTGTGAATGTGGAATTCCTTGACACAGAGGGCAGTGGAGGCCAAATTACTGGATGGATTTAAGAGTTAGATAGAGCTCTAAGGACTAGTGGAATCAAGGGATATGGGGAGAAGGCAAGCACGGGTTATTGATTTGAGACGATCAGCCATGATCACAATAGATGGCGGTGCTGGCTAGAAAGGCCGAATGGCCTCCTCCTGCACTTATTTTCTATGTTTCTAAAAAGTCACATTTTAAAATCCTGCCAAGGATTTAAGGTTCTAACTGGTAGCAAAAACGCATGTGTGTAGTGTATTTAGATTTTCAAAAAGTATGATAAAACATTTGTGTGTAAAAGAATTAAAGCTACGGCATTGGGAATAATGTCATGGCGTGATTAAAAAATAGTTCACAGAAAATGGTAGGAATTAATGGGTCTTTTTACAAAACATAGGGGAAAAAGGTCGCAAAATGCATTGCAATAAATGATCAGCCATGATCAACCTGACCGCCATGGTAAGCTCAAAGGTGCGATCATCGTACCACTGCAGCTATTTTATGTTTATGATCAATCTTGTCCATCTGCAGATTAGTTTAAATTCAAAGTCACTTTGTTATTTAGCCATTAGAATATATGCTGAATATACTCTTATATGTCTTGAGTCTAGTTTTTGTTCCTCCAATGTATGGAAAATAAAAGACCAAGGGGCGGCACGGTGGCGCAGTGATAGTTGCTGCCTTACAGTGCCAGAGACCCGGGTTCAAACCTGACTACGGGTGCTTGGCTGTACGGAATTTGTATGTTCTCCCCGTCACCTATGTGGGTTTTCTCAGAGATCTTTGGTTTCCTCCCACACTCCAAAGACCTGGTATGTAGGTTAATTGACTTGATATAAATGTAAATTGTCTCCAGTGTGTAAATTATCCACTATTATATGGACAATAGTCCCCACTATTGTCCATAGTTTTAGTGTGCGGGGATCGCTGGTCGGTGAGGACGAGGTGGGCCGAAGGGCCTGTTACCGCACTGTATCTCGAAACTAAACATTTATGTCACTATAGCAGAAAGAGCAACGGGCAGTTATACCTGTACACAGAGATCCAGTGGAGTAACACCATTTTTGTCAGGTAAGTATTTGGCACCTCTTGAAATCAAGATCTGAGCTGTATCTCTTTGGCCATGACTGTAATAAATTGACAGACAAATGAATCAACTTCAGAAGTTGTAACCATTAACTTTGCAAGACATCTTAAACCAACTCAGCTTCTTCTGTACCAGCCTATGTCAAGAAATTACATTGTGATATCAGGCAACGTGACAATACTGGGAATGTGACTAGATCCGATAAAATGCTTTGTACGGCGCATATGTAGACGTTGATGAGAGTTGTTGGTTAGACACACTGGTTGTGATCTCCCAAAATTCCTTACATTCTGGAAATATGCCATAAATTGGATAACCACAACCATCATTTAAAGCAAGGGAAGGAGGGACAAAAAGCAGGAAACTGAAATCCATCCGCCTATTATACGCAAGTTATTTCGGTTTCAACTATTGTTCTGGGCCCAGGTCGATGAACCCAACAGAACAGTAATCATTACCCATCAAAACATGGAATACAACTCCCTTGCTTAGATGATGACTTTATATATCTGGCACGTGGTTTTATCAGGGGCTTTGCCATGAGATCGTCAGTGCAACTCCTTGAGAAAAGGATGTCAATTTAAAAAATACTTTGCTCCAAACATTTTGTCAGCGGGTAGCTGTGTTGGCGTTTGCTTTCACTCTTATTTCTTCGTTAGAGGATTGTGTCTTTTCCAATCTTGGTATTGTAGTCACGCAGGAAGACCCATTTGATGCCAAAGCTCAACCTAAGCGGAATGTGTTTCCCTTTCACTTTGTCTGTCCACAAAATATACACACCAACTTGTTCTTTGAGCTGGCTACCTACAGGCCAGCAATGTCGATGTCAAAGTGGATGAGTAATTTCACTTTGAAAGCAGTGCTCTGTTCATGGAATCATATTGTGCTAGCTACTGAACTTCAAGTGGAGTGGAAGCTTGCCTATGTGTGATTTATTTTAATGTGAGCTACCAGCTGTACAGCACAAGATCCACTGGTAAGGAAATCAATGACAAATGGAGACCACATACTGCTGCATGGAAAGTTCACATGTAGATAAATGGAGGAACACCAGTTGAGGGGGAATTTGGAACAATGATGGGACACATTGGTTCCTCTTAAGAGTTGAAGGGCAAGAGAGGGTGCGGGAAGGACTTCGTAGGCAATAAGTGAGAGGGAAGGGAAGGCAAGAATGAAATGAACAGAGGTAAAACCATGAGGAAGGGACGCCTGGTGCAGAATGCAAAAGAATGTATTTCACTGTATCTAGTACATGTGACAATAAACGATTAAACCATTGCATGTAAATAATGGGAGGGAGGAGTAAGTGAAAGGGGGGGGGAAACGAATGAAAATCAGGACTGCAATACAGGATGAGAAGGAACAGTGGGACAATGGATTACGCAACAGCGAGTAATGAGCCTCTTACTTCTGTTTGTGATATTTTCACCTGCCAAAAAACGTGTCCGTTCACAAGAGAAATATACAAGCGATATTCATAAAATATACCTAGAAACAAAGAATGGCGGATGCTAGGTAATACACAAAAGGACCCAAAGTGCTGGAGCTTTTTATTTCCAACTGCCGGCACAACATCAACCATCTTGGGGTCTGTTGGAGGGTCCTGACCAGCAACGTCACCTATCCATGTTCCCCTGAGATGCTGCTTGACCTGCTGAGTTACTCCAGCACTCTGTGTCCTTCATAATGTTCTACTTTTCCTTGCAGCTGCGATTTTGGATCAAATAGATTTCTACACGTACACAACAAGGAACTGCAGATTGTGGTTATACCGAAGACAGACAAAATGCTGGAGTAACTCAGCGAGTCAGGCAGTATCAATGCAGCAGGATGCTACCTGACCCACTGAGTTACTCCAGCATTGTGGCATAACTTACACTAATTTCTAACACAGTAATAGATCACAGATCCTATACGTAAAACAATTTAAAAACAAGACAGATTAGCTGACAAAAGTGGGGGGGGGGGGGGGGGGGGGGGGGGGGGGGGGGGGGGGGGGGGGGGGGGGGGGGGGGGGAAGGAGTGTGCTAGGAACAAACAAAAATGTAAATGAAAATTGAATACAACTTTGGAATCAATTGCATCAACTTTCACTATTTAAAAGAGAAGCAAAACATAGCAAAAAGAAAGCAATCTAAAAGGCAAAAAATAAAAATGTAAAGACAACTGATGTCTAAAAACTTGCTTCCTATGTCCCAGAATTTTGTAGGTATTAACTGCCCCTAAGTAAAGGGCATCAAAGATTTGGCAAGAGAATATCTGAAACCTTCCAACACAAATTACATTACTTAAATCTCAAAAGTTTTTGATTTGAAGCATTGTTCCCCTGCTGATCCCACATTTAGGGATCATTCCCTGATTTATATGTGGTATAATCAGAGGCCAAGTTACAACAAGCCTCACTGTATCTGGGCCATTTTCTCAATCATGAACTGCTGCATCAACAGAGAGATAGGAGAGGACGGCATCTGGATTAATAACCGCAGGGTGTTCCTGCCTTCTAGCATCTCAAACCAGAAGGCAAATAGATCTATCGTATCTAGCCAACCATTCAAATTCACTTACGTGGCATAATGGGGCTTACTTCACACTGGCACCTGTTATCCTCTTATCTCCAATTAGCCATGCAAGACAATGTAGTAATAAGTAAGCTGCTTTTGGCTGCATAAATCAGTTTACTGACTGGTGCCACATGACATGAAGCTAAGTAGCTTCATGCCCAGGAACATTCTTCCACTTACTTGACAACGACTAAAGTCTCCTTCCTGCCAAGTTGCTCCCAAATTCTCACAAAACTACGCTGCGTCCCTATAGGAAAAGAGTGCGCATTCATAAGTGCAGAAGTCAAAGGAGCAGAAGCTTTAGAGCTTTTTTCACTGTACCTTGGTACGTGTGACAAAAATAAAACCCAAACTTAATCCCCGACATGTCCATAAGTCACAGGAGCAGAATTAGGCCATTCAGCCCATCAAGTCCATTCTGCCATTCAATCATGGCTAATCTAGCTTCATAAATTCATAAATGATAGGAACAAAATTAGGTCATTCAGCCCAACAAGTCAACTCTGCCATTCATCATGTTTGATCCATCTTTCCCTCGCAACCCCAATCGCCTGTTTTCTCCCCATAACCCCCGACATCGACTAATCAAGAATCTATCTGTTGTGAGGCAAATTGAACTTTTACGCTACTCATAATTTACTTAAACTTTATTTAAGCTTTAAGCAACTCATTTCTGTAATACATAACTTCAAAGCTGGAAAATATCGCTGATTCCGCAGGCCGCGCCGGCCCGAGACCCCGCAGATGCGCACACTTCATTCTCCCCTCCTATTGAGACGGTCAGGATGTTTAGTATGTCTTGAAGACCGTCACAGCACTGGAGCATCAGGAGATAATGGTGTTTCAATAGCTGGTGATACATATATTGCTTGGTCATCAACTTCACTCATATTGCTATTTACATTTCCAATTTTAGAATTACTTATAGACGTTTCCATAGGGGACGATGGGAGGGTTGAAGGAAGTTCTCGATTAATATTATCAAGGAGTGATGGAGCTGATGGAGAAGACGCACATGGTGCAAGGTCACGAAGTGAGACAGTTGACCGACGTCCATCCTGATATTTGATAGTTGCATAAGAAGGGTTGATATCAGTCAGTTCAACTTCATCAACAAAAGGCTCATTCTTATTTGATCGGATATAACGACGAAGCAACACAGGCCCAGGGCTAGTCAACCATGATGGCAGAGAAGTGCCACTAGAAGAACGCAGTTTGAAGTTAAAGAACCGTTCATGTGGGGTAGTATTGGTAGCAGAGATCTGATGGATTGTTATGCATCGGGTAGAACACATTCCCACTGCTGATATGGTATGTCATTTGACTTTAAAGCCTGTTTCGCTGCTTTCCAAATGATTCCATTATACCTCTCAACCTGACCATTTCCAATAGGATGATGTGGTGTTGTTTTACTTGTTGCAATTCCTCTATTAGAAAGGTAGTCTTTTAAATCTTTTGAAATGAATGAGGTGCCCCTATCAGAATGTATGTAACTTGGAAATCCACAGAATGAAAACAGTTGATCTAAACATTTGATAACCGTAACAGCTGACATATTTGGACAAGGAAAGTCAAATGGAAACCTCGAATATTCATCAACTGTGGTAAGTATATAAACATTTCGAGAGGAGGAGGGTAAAGGCCTTTTGAAGTCAATACTCAAACGTTCCATAGGTTGAGTAGCTTTGATCAATCTTCCTTCTTCAATCCTCCATTCATGAATTTTACTGTTTTTAATCTTCATTCGTTTCCGATTATCCAGCATAAAAGCTACTGAACGCTGAACTGTGAAGTGCTGGCGAGCAAGAACATTTCTCACTGCTTCAATAATTGCTGTAGCTTCCTTTTCGACGAGTGGGTATTGTGATTCACGGCCTTGGAGAGTACGAGACATGAAAGCCCCTGGTCGTCCTCCTTGATTTAATGTTGCTGATACTGCTAAATCAGAGGCATCACATTCAACAACAAAGGGGAGATCCTCATTGATGGCGTGTAATGTCGCAGATTCTAATTGTTTCTTTACTTAAGACACCAATTGCTGTAGAGTCAAGGGGGAAAGATTTTGCTCTAATCAAACGTCGAATTTTATCAGAAAAATTTGGTATCCATTTAGCATAATATGCAAACATACCAAGAACCCTTCGAATAGAGGTTAATGTTGCTGGAACAGGTATCTCTTGGAGTGGGAAGAGTCTTTCTGGATTGGGCTTGATTATATCATTACCAACCTAATAACCAGGTATATTAATTGATGACACTGATGTTATTGACTTAGCCTCATTTAATGTTAGATTTTTAGAATGTACAACTTCTAAAAACAGTTGCACATTTTCGTCATGTTCAGCTTGGTCTTTTCCTGCAATAGTTATATTATCATGATAATGCCCCTGTCCCACTTAGGAAACCTGAACAGAAACCTTGTGCCCACCCAAGGTTTCCGTGCGGTTCCCGGAGGTTGCAGGTGGTGGAAGCGGGTAGGGAGACCGACAAAAACCTCCGGGAACCGCCCGGAAACCGTGGGTGGGCGCAAAGTCTCCAGAGGTTTCCGTTTAGGTTTCCTAAGTGGGACAGGGGCATAAGGGAAAGTATATTTAAGGTTTTCCTGTTCAACAAGTTTGTCCATCTCTCTGAAAAAAAGCCACACCATTAGTTGCACCAAAAGGAAGTCTGCAGTAGTGGTATAATTTCCCATTTGCTTCAAACGCAGTGTATTTCTTCTCTGATTCTTTCAAAGGAATTTGATCGTTTAGTACTTGGGTGAGATTCTTTTATAGCAGTTGCAGCAGAATACACATTAGATGAGCCATAAGCTGAATTTTGTGAGCCAAGTCTAATGAGTAAGCTTGATTGTAAGCTGACTGTAAATCCAAGGATTTGTTTTCTAATAGTCTCAGTCGTATTAAAGGCGATGCCAAACCATTGATAAAAGAGTCTCAAATAAGTTCCTGTCGATATTGATCAGCTGTAACTGCTTTGAAGGCAGTCTTTACTAAGTCTTTGAAGGTCTTGTAAAAATTCATCAAGTGACTCACCAGGTTTTTGTTTACGTAGAAAGGAGGTGTCGAGCAAATATTACATTGGGTGTCTTAACGAAGAATCTGCTTAGTACATCAATAGCAGAATCATAAGTTGTACATTCCTCTATGTAATCATATACATCATAAGAGACAGAGCTTATTAATGTCCTGAATTTGTCTGGTGCATTGTCGCCACACTCATCAAGTAAGTTATTTAGTATACGAAGCCAGTGCTTCCATTCCTTTGCAGCAGTAGGTGAGTTGGGATCCAGATCCAAGTGTTGTGGTTTCAATAGTTTCTCCATCTCGATGCCACTGCTTAACTTCTGAGATTAAGTTGCTTAAATTGTTGTGAGGCAAATGAAACTTTTACGCCACTCATAATTTACTTAAGCATTAAGCAATTAATTTCTGTAATACATAACTTCAAAACGTCTGGAAAAACATGGCTGCTTCCGCCGGCCCGAGACCCCGCACATGCGCACACTCTGAAAAGGCCCCACACATGCACACTTCACTATCTATCTCTGCCTTAAAAATATCCATTGACTTGGCCTCCACAGCGTTCTGCGGCAATTAATTCCACAGATTCACCATTCTTTCCCTCTCAACCCCATTTTCCTGCCTTCTGCATTTATTATAAACAACGTGAACGTTTATTACAAATGTTCATTATAAATAAATTGCACTTATATAGCGTTTAAAAATTTAAACATCCCAATTGCTACCCACAAAAATTACATTCTACAGCTACTTTCAAGATAAATACATCATGTTGTAGTGGTTTATACCACACAAGTTATACTTCTCTAGCTTTCCCAGTAGAGCATTGGTAGAGAATCTACTTTCCACACCATCAGCCCCTTGTGCTTGCTCAGAATCTAATGGCCAATCTTTTACCTACAACTTTCCTGTAAGAGTCACATATTCCTTACATATCCAAAAATGTATCGCTCAATCTTAAATACTCTTAGACATATAGCCCAATAGTCTTTCTACGCAGAGAATTTAAAGGTTCACTACCTTAATGCAAAAGTTTTAATCTTAGTCCTGAATGACTAATTACTTTATTTTGAGATCATGACACCGCAGCCAGGAGAAATTCCTTGCATCTTCCCTGTCAAGCCACAAATTGCTTACCATGAGGCACAATATTATGCATTTGATTAGTTTAGTGTAGTGATACAGCCCTTCAGCCCACACCGACCAGCAATCCCCATACACTAGCACTATCCAGCACACACTAGGGTCTATTTACAATTTTACCAAAGCCAATTAACCTACAAACCTGTACGTCTTTGGAGTGTGGGGAAAAAAACAGAAATCCCGGGGAAATCCCATGCAGGTCACAGATAGAATGTACAAACTACATACAGACAGCACCCGTCATCAGGATCGAACCTAGGTCTCTGCCACTGTAAGGCAGCAAATCTACAACATCATGACGCCCATGATTCTCAACTTATTCAGCCATTGTGAACTCAGGCTGAGGGCGAGAAACACTTGAGAAAGAGGCAGTCATCGTTACGGTGCAACTGCTTCAATAATTGAGCAATTTTCATTAAGACGATAGCAGTAACAAAAGCTGTAGATTATAGTTGCTTGTTCTAGAAACTGTATGGAGGTAAAATGCACTCTTTGCAGAAATTCCGTCCCATCAGATCTAATTTGGATAAAAGATAATAGCTTTCTTCTATTACCTCTTCTGAAAAGAAAAGTTTTACAAATAGAAATCTATTATGACACAGATGACTACATACGATTGTGTGGAACTTGCGGTTGAGATTGGAGCTTCAAGCCACACAGGGGAAAAGTATAATTGAAGTGTGGGCCACGTGGCCTATTTATGTCTGATTGCCAGTTAAGAATATATTGCATTGTCATTGAAGAAAATACATCAAATTCATTTGATCTTTGTACCTTTTCACACCCCAAGCTTCCCTCTCCCCTGACTCTCAGTCTACACAAGGGTCTCGACCCAAAACGTCACCTATTCCTTTTTTCCAGAAATGCTGCCTGACCCGCTAAGATACTTGGTGTCTAACATCAAATATGTCTTTGGTTTGTTGACAGTTTCAAGGTCAATAGACAATAGATAATAGTGCAGGAGTAGGCCATTCGGCCCTTCGAACCAGCACCGCCATTCAATGTGATCATGGCTGATCATCCCCAATCAGTACCCCGTTCCTGCCTTCTCCCCATATCCCCTGACTCTGCTATTTTTAAGAGCCCTATCTAGCTCTTTAAAGCATCCAGAGAACCTGCCTCCACCGCCCTCCGAGGCAGAGAATTCCACAGACTCACCACTGTGAGAAAAAGTGTTTTCTCGTCTCCGTTCTAAATGACATTGTCATATTGTCTAATGCTATTATAACAGTTTGCTTCGTTCAAAGCATCAGTTTAGCTGCTGATGTTTAAAATTATGTAATTTTCTATTAGTGCAATGCAACCCAAAGCAAAAGGAAACAACTGCAGAATTCAAGTCCAACTTCAATGTAATTCTTAAAAATAAAATTCAATGGTACCTGCAAGCAAAGTACAAAGGAGTAGCTCCAGAAACATTGGGCCTGTTAATATCTGCACCACTGTCCAGAAGACAAAGTACTGTCTGTGGAAGAAAAAAAGACGATATTGAACTACTTCATAACAAAATCAAAGGTCATCTTAAAACTGACATTACCTGTTGTCACATAAGTGAAGTTGTGCGCAATAAATTCCACAAATTAGAAAGATAGCAGAAAAAAAAATGTTTTTAAAGGCTAGCCAAGGCATCAGGACACTGCAATTTAGTTTTTGCACATAAAAAAGAACAACTTTGACATGTTTGAAGTTTAGAACATTAATGATTCAAAAGGTAAGAATACTTTTCTATGGCAAACAGCAAATTGTTCCAGATATAGACTACACTTCAAAGGTCTTTCTTAAATTGCTCCCCTCTCACTTAACCCTATGTCCTCTAGTTTTAGAATTTTCTTCCCTGGGTAATAGATTAGGTGTTTATTTATCCATATCCTTCGTGATTGTGTGCACCTCAATAAGGTCGGCCCCCTACACTCAAAAGAATAAAGTCCAAGCCTATCCAACCTTTCCCTATAACTCAAGCCTGCAGATGCCACTAACATCTTGGTGAATTTCTTCTGCATTCTTCCTAATTTTATGACATCCTTCCTAAACATGGGCAACCAGAACTACCACCATGCACATTCTAGTTAGAACAGTACTTATTATAGGAGCCAAGACACAAACCACAACATACATTGCAGCAGAGTAAAGTGACATAGAACAGAGGAATGTGGATTGACAAGCTAAATGTCACATTTATCATGAACACGAAACTATAATACAAGGGTAAAAATAACACAAGCAGAATGGAATGCACAGAAATGGTTTCCACAGGGCAACAGAAATTCATATTATAACATATTCAAGCCAATTTGATGGTAAATGTATACTGCATAAAAGAGAAGACGTATAACATAGCAAAGATGAGCAGGAAGCCAGAGGATTGAGAAACTTTTAAAGATCAAGAGAAGGTAACTAGAAAGGCAATACGGGGAGAAAATATGAAGTACGAAGGTAGGCTAGGCAAGAATATAAAGGAGGATAGTAAAAGTTTCTTTAGGTATGTGAAGAAGAAAAAAATTAGTTAAGACAAATGTAGATCCCTTGAAGACAGAAACAGGTGAATTTACTAAGGGGAACAAGGAAATGGCAAAAGAGTTGAAGAGGTACTTTGGTTCTGTCTTCACTAAGGAAGACACAAACAATCTCCCAGATGTACTAAGAGACTGAGGACTTAGGGTGATGGTGGAACTGAAGGAAATTCATATTAGTCAGGAAATGGTGTTGGGTAGACTGATGGGACTGAAGGCTGAGAAATCCCCAGGGCCTGATGGTCTGCATCCTTGAGTACTCACGGAGGAGGTTCTAGAGATAGTGGACGTATTGGTGTTCATTTTCCAATGTTCTATAGATTCTGGATCACTTCCTGTGGAACAGGAGGGTAGCTAATGTTATCCCACTTTTCAAGAAAGGAGAGAGAGAAGTGGGACAAGAGCTAGCAAATGATAGGTAGGCAGGTACATGTGTGATGAGTTAGTTGGGGGAGGGAGGGCTGAGGTAGCAATGTAGGTTGTGAGGTGATAAATGGAGAACAAAAGGCTGCTGATTTTGGAATCTGCAAGGAAAGGAAGATGAATGGTACATTCTACACTGACGAAGCTCCAGGCCAGCATAGTCGGGATACTCATGGCAGGCGCTGCGCAGCAGAGTGGGCCCAGCCAGCAGCGTGGAGCAGTGTTGGAGCGGAGTGATCACCGGCAACGAGGACAGGACGAACAACGACCGCCGAGAACATGGAACAAGGACGGGCCCGGCGGCTGACGAGAACAAAGACCCAATGGCCACATGTAATGGAAGCTTGGATGCCCCAAAGACCAGAGAGGTGAGGGTGCTGCTGGTAGTGACAGATGGAGGGAGTGGACTGGTTGGAGAGGGACTGGGGTATGGCCTCCAGTGCCTTCAAGGTCAGCTGCATGATGCACACCCCGCAATCCCCCCCCCCCCCCCGCCAATAAAGAGAATGCACTTGTGGCTGACAGGTACAATTCATTGACATCAAATCACTACCAAGGCATGTACACTCACCGTCTTGTGCCCATTCTGACAGGCCACGTGTAAAGCAGTCTGCCCCATCGCATCTTCGACATCCACATTAGTGACGTGCTGCACTAGATCGTGAAGAAGCTCAGTGCGTCCATTAACAGCCAGCCAATGAATCTGCAAAGGATTTTGTTCTCTAACTGTTAGCGACTTGCCATCATTAGTTAAAAAGTAAAATTCTCTGTTGCGATTTGTTCTACATCTCTCTACATCGTTATATCTCTCGTTTCCTTTTCCCCCGACTGTGTCTGAAGGGTCTCGACCAGAAACATCACCCATTCCCTTTTCTCCAGAGATGCTGCCTGAACCAAAGACAACTTTGTGTCTATCTTCGGTTCAAACCAGCATCTGTAGTTCCTTCCTACACATTTAGGATGCTCCTACCCTGGATTGAAGCCGATATCTGTGTGAAGACTGGAGTAGAACATCAAATGTCCATGCATTTGTCATACCCGCTTGGTGCCTCAATAAACAGAGCAAAGAGATCCATACACTTACAGTCCCCTCCATAATGTTTGGGACAAAGACCCATCATTTATTTATTTGCCTGTACTCCACAATTTGAGATTTGTAATTGAAAACAATCACATGTGGTTAAAGTGCACGTTGTCAGATTTTAATAAAGGTAATTTTTATACATTTGGTTTCACCATGTAGAAATTACAGCAGTGTTTATACATAGTCCTGCTTACTTGAGCACTGTGTCCATCTCTGCCAGCAACAGAATGTTGAATTTAGAAGGGAATGAATAAGCACCTGAAAGGAACGTTTATAGGCTCCAAGGAGTGGACAGAGTAGTGTGGGGACCGAGATTGCTCTTGCACAGCATAGCTACAGATTGACCTGGATAAGGTGGAGGTGGAGCAGATGTTTCCACTAGTGGGAGAACCATGAGCAGAGGTCACAGCCTCAGAATTAGTGGACATTCCTTTTGGAAAGAGATGGAGGAATTCCTTTAGTCAGAGGATGGTGAATCTGTGGAATTCATTGCCAAAGAATGGCTGTGAAGATGAAGCCAAAGGATATTTTAACGGCAGAGATAGATAGATTCTTGATTAGTACTAGGGTATTAGGGGTTATGGGGAGAAAGCAGGAGAATGGGATTAAGAGAGTAAGATAGACCAGCCATGATTGAATGGCTGAGGTCTTGATGGGCCGAATGGTCTAATTCTGTTCCTATCCCCTATGAAATGACTGAATGACTTCCTTCCATGGTCCAACCAATCTGTGATTGAAGACATCACACTCACCTATTCCACTGGAAAACACCTAACACAAGACAAGATTGCAAAACAAAAACATTAACCTTATTTCTGTACCGTCTCATCCAGACAAAATGTTCCAACAGACACCAAACTTTTTTTTTTATTCCTTTACCTAAAAGGACTTTCAATATCCTAAAACATGGAAGCCAGATTATCAATATATCAATCTACATATTACAAAAAGGCACAAAACATTATGCATCAGTCTGAAGAAGAGTCTCAACCCGGAACGTCACCAATTTCCTTCGCTCCATAGATGCTGCCTCACCCGCTGAGTTTCTCCAGCATTTTTGTCTACCCTCGATTTTCCAGCATATGCAGTTCCTTCTTAAACAAAACATTATGCATTGCATCTTGCTGTTTAAATTGGCACATTCAAAGGAAAAATAGAAAATTCCAAACTTACTGCAGTCAGCCCTTCATTGTTGCAGATGTTCACATCAGCAGCATATTCCAATAGTTTTCCCATACATTTTTTCTGCCTACAAACACAAACCATGACAACCACTCTTATTTATCAAACTTATCTACTAAGGGGGGGGGGGGGGGGGGGGGGGGGGGGCAAAAGAAAGCTCACAACTTGAATGGGGCTCATTCACTTGTGTACACACACACACACGAGATACTGTCTCTCCCATGAATGCATTATCAGCAATGTCTGCCCAAATTCAATGGACAAAAAGTGTATTTATCTTGAATATCATCATCTTGGACTTCTGCAAGTACAGGTGCACAACCTTTTATCCGAAAGCCTTGGGACCAGACACTTTTCGTAATTCAGAATTTGTCGGTCTTCGGAATGGAAATTTTTTTGCCCCCTCCCTCTGCAACTGCAAACAACCCCACTCTCCTGCAAGAGCGGTACAGTTCCCGGAGGATAGCAGGTGGCCGGAGACGTCAGGAACAACAGGAACCCGCTCCCCGAGCTGCGCCCCGTCATCCGCAACCCAGGTTCCCCTGTAGTTGGAGCGGGGCTGGGCTGGGCTGCTGTTGGCTGTGGGTCTCTGGGATCTCCGTGCTTGCGGTGGGCCGGGTGGTCGACGTCCAATTGATCCTGACGTCTCCGGTGACTGCACTGACCTGCAGCCATCGCCGACTTGAAGACAGTGCAAAGCCCCCGCGCCGGTGCAATGAGCGGGGAGCTGGAGAGGGGAGGGAAGGGTCACACACATGGCCGGGGAGCAGAGGGGTGTAGGTGGGGTGAAACTGAAGGGAGCGACAATCTGCTGCTGCCTGCACTGTGTATTGTGTCTACCGTGGGAACTTTTAACTCAGCGGGCAGACAGCAGCATATTGTCAATTATTAACCCTCCCGCGCAATATACCCTCGCCTCTTTTATGAATGGGGATTTAGTTCCCCTTTCTTCGAGGACCGACCGGAGGTTCCGCTGTCACCTCTGCGGGCCCGCCCTCGGTGAACGTCCTGTCTCCCTGTCCCTGGAATAGTAGGGGGCGATCAAACAGCACAATACCCCCCCTCCAACTCCAGAGGAATCCGCTCCCCGATGGGCCGCTATGGCGACAAGTGGCAGTTCGCCCACAGCCCGAGCTGCGCGACCCAAGAACAAGACGTTATTCTTGCACACCATCAGCTTCTGCCCATACGGGGAGCGTGTTCTTCTGGAGTTGGAATGGGGCTGGGCTGGAGTTGCTGATCTGGGATCTCCGTGCTTGCAGTGGGCCTGGGGGTCGGTGTTCCGTTGGTCCTGACGTCTCCGGTGACTGGCACTGTGCTGCTAGCATCGCGACGTGAAGACAGTACAAAGCCCCCGCGCCGGTGCAATGAGCGGGGAGCTGGAGAGGGGAGGGAAGGGGTCACACACATGGCCGGGAAGCAGAGGGGTGTAGGTGGGGTGAAACTGAAGGGAGCGACAATCTACTGCTGCCTGCACGCTGAGTTAAAAAGTTACCACGCAAGACTCACGATACACTGTGTATCGTGAGTCTACCGTGGGAACTTTTTAACGCAGCTGGCAGGTAGCAGCATATTGTCAATTATTAACCCTCCGGCGCAATATACCCTCATCTTCTCTTTTATGAATGGGGATTTAGTTCCCCTTTCTTCGAGGACCGACGGGAGGTTCCGCTGTCACCTCTGCGGGCCGCCCTCGGTGAACGTTTTCAAGGACCTTTCTTCAAGGACCGAAAAAATGTCGCTATTCGGAGGTTTTCGTTATTTGGATCGTCGGATAAAAGGTTGTGCACCTGTATAACATGTAACTAATCTCACCTGTTATTAGGTAACTGAACCGTCCTCTCACCAGCTAGTGGAGTCCTGACTTCCCATCTACCTCATTAGAGACCTTCGAGCTGTCTTCAACAGACTTTATCTTGCACCAAATTTTAAACTCTTTATCCTGCATCTGTACACTGTGAATGGCTTGATTGTAATTATACACTTTTCATTAACTGGATAGCCACACAAAAAGCTTTCAACTGTACCTCGGTACACGTGACAATAATAAACTAAACTAAGTCTTCGACCGTCCTGACGTTTTGTCCTCTTTTCATTGACGGAGGATATAAATCCCACCCAAGATCATCGTAGGAGTACCTACGCTGAAAGGACTAGGCAGCTCAATAAGAACTGTTTCCACTAGTGGGAGAGTCCAGGACCAGAGGCCATAGCCGCAGAACTAAAATACATACCTTTAGAAAGATAAGGAATAACTGTAATCAGAGGGTGGTGAATCTGTGGAATTCACGGCCACAGACGGCTGTGAAGGCCGTCTATGGATATTTTTAAGGTGGAGATTGACAGATTCTTGATTCGTAAGGGTGTCAGGGATTACGTGGAGAAGTTAGAAGAATAGGGTTGAGAAAGAAAGACAGAGCAGCCATGATTGAATGGCATGGTAGACAATGGGCCAAATGGCCTAATTCTGCTACTAGAACTTATGAACGTGACTCATCACCAACCTGTGAAGATATGGACACTGATACATTGCTGGTCACATTCAAAGCCCAGAAAATAACAAATCTTACTGTAAAATTTCGATTGCTTCACTATGAATACATACTTTAATTTTAATAAACATACTTTCAAAGAAAGATCACCAAGTGAAAAAAAGTACATTTCTCAAAAGGATTATACCTTAGTACACTCACCCATTCCTTGCTGCTAAATGAAGGGGTGTGCATCCAGAAATGTCCTGGTAGTTTGGATTTGCTCCTTTCTTCAGAAGTAGAATAAGGCATTCAACAGAGCCACAACTGTACCAGAGATAATGAAAATATTAATTTCTAGGCAAAATAACAATTTAAAGCGTAGGAAGAAACTGCAGGTACTGATTTAAACCGAAGATAAGACACAAATGCTGGTGTAATTCAGCAGGTCAGGCAGCATCTCTGGAGAAAAATAGGTGAGGTTTCAGGTCAGAACCCTAAGAAAAATTCCTACCCAAAACGTCACCTATTCATTTTCTCCAGAGATGCTGCCTGACCTGCTGAGTTACTCCAGTAATTTGTGTCTTTCAATATTTTATTTTTTTGTGTCTACCTTCAATATTTTGTTTTAGATAATTCCAACTGCCAAATCTCAACATATATTTATAAGATTATAAGATATAGTTATAACAATTAGTTATGTATAGAATGTCAAAAAAAATATTTTTAATCAACAAGTAATTTTCTAAGGCAGAACAACATTTGTAGCAAAAAAATGTGCCCTTTAAATTTAATATTTTTTTAATGTGAACAAATTCAATTAATAGATCCGTTCCCATGCTGCTATTCCCGCTTTGGGAAGAGAGTCATTATGGTTGGAGAGCAGGCCAGAGAAGGACAATACATCTTCCTGCCAATCACTGGCATCAGAAAATGCACAATCAAAATCAACTAAGAACCAAGCCTCCAAATGGACATCCTAAGGTCATAAGTGATCGGAGTAAAATTAGGTCATTTGGCCCATCAAGTCTATTCCGCCATTCAATCATGGCTGATTTATCTCTCCTTCCTAACCCCATTCTCCTGCCTTCTCACCCATACACTGTATTAATCAAAAATCTATCTACGTCTGCCTTAAAAATATCCACTGATGGCCTCCACAGCCTTCTGTGGCAAAGAATTCCACAGATTAACCACCCTCCTATTCAAACCTAACATATCACTGGAATCGCTATATGAGCAAGATAATGGAGGCTGCAAGGACTGCACACGAACACAGTGCCCAATGATGGGAAAATACTGGATGAAAAGTCACAATACTTTCAAGTTTAGGACCTTAATGAGCATTATGCAGAATGTATTACAAAGTTACTGCATCCTGGATCAGGAATCCCAGATAGTGTCCAACCCAAGCGGTTCTGTGTGATAGCCACAGAAATGGATCTGCAATCACACAATATAATCCCTCCCCCCCTTTTAAATCTCTTCTCTAACAACAACATTTCTTACTTTAATTATGCTCCCTTTATCATGTACCTGTACACTGTGGATGGCTCAATTGTAAGCATGTATTGTCTTTCTGCTGACTTGTCAGCACGCATCGAAAGCTTTTCACTGTACCTTGGTACACATGAAAATAAACCAAACTCAACTCTATAAATAATTAAAAGAAAATGCTGGAGTAACTCAGCGGGGCAGGCAGCATCTCTGGAGAGAAGGAATGGGTGACGTTTCGGGTCGAAAACCTTCTTCAGACTGATGTCAGTGAAGTGAGTGGGAAAGAGATAGAATGTAGTCGGAGACAGTAACACTGGTGGGAGAACTGGGAAAGGGGAGGGGATGGAGAGAGCGAAAGCAAGGGCTATTTGAAGTTAGAAAAGTCAATGTTCAATTGGGTAGCTGGGGTGCAAGCTACCCAAGTGAAATATGAGGTGCTGTTCCTCCAATTTGCACTGGGCCTCACTCTGACAATGCAGGAGGCCCAGGATAGAAAGGTCAGATTGGGAATGGGAGGGCGAGTTAAAGTGCTGAGAAACCAGGAGATCGGGTGGGTAAAGGCAGACTAGGTAGAGGTGTTCAGCGACATGATCACAATGCCTGCGCTTGGTCTCGCCGATGTACAGAAGTTGACACCTGGCATAGCGGATACAGTAGAGGTTAGAGGAAGTGCAAGTGAACCTCTGGCTCACCTGAAAAGACTGTTGGGGTGTTGGATGGAGTCGAGGGGGGAGGTAAAGGGACAGGTGCAGGGGAAAGTACCTGGAGAGGGTGCGGTTTGGGTGGGAAGGGATGAGTTGACCAGGGAGTTGCGGAGGGAATGGTATCTGCGTAAAGCAGAAATGGGTGGAGATGGGAAGATGTGGATCCCGTTGGAGGTGGTGAAAGTGTTGGAGGATTATATGCTGTATGCAATGGCTGATGGGGTGGAAAGCGAGGACAAGGGGGACTCTGTCCTTGTTGCGAATGGGGGAAGTGGGAGCAAGAGCGGAGCTGCGGGATATCGAGGAAACCCTAGTGAGAGCCTCATCTATAATGGAAGAGGGGAATCCCATTTCCTAAAGAATGAGGACATCTCTGATGACCTAGTATGGAAAACCCCATCCTGGGTGCAGAATTGGGAGTGGAGGATAGTCTTTACAGGAAGCAGGGTGGGAAAAAGTGTAGTCTAGATAGATATGGGAGTCAGGTGGTTCGTAGCAGATGTCAGTCAATAGTCTGTATCCTGTGATAGAGACCGTGAGATCTGGATGCCGTAGGGAGATGTCGGAGATGGTCCAAGTGAAAATAATTAGAAGACATATTCCCCATGAAAGAAAACTGCTATTACTTTTGGAGGTGGTTTTCGATATGAAAGCTCAACTGCCTATTTTAGATTATTATTGTCACGTGTTTCAAGGTACAGTGAAGCTAAACTCAAGTGAACTCAAATATAGTCATTTGGTATTTAGTAGTAAGGAATACTTGCCAATTTTTTGCATTATGGTGGTGGGTATTATTGTTTGTTGCAGAGATAATATTGTAAATAATTTAATGAATTAAATTTTGTAGAAAAAAAGCCCGGGCCTTCCCAATCTCCTGACTTAAAAATAAATAAATCATGTTTTAGAAGCTGCAGGAACATTTTACACGAAACATGCTTTGGCAATATGCTGAAGAGTCCTAAAGATGTATAGGTTTATGGGTCTCTGTAAGTTACCCCCTAGAGTGCAGGATGTGGATGCAAAGGTGGGGCAACATAGAACTACCGATGGTCAGCATGGATACAATGAGCCAAAGGACCCATCTCCATGCTGTATCTTTTAGTCAATTCAATTAGCAATTCTTTGTTCCTCCATCCATAAAACCTAACCAAATTTGCCAATACATGTGGAAAGGATTGATTTCAGGCAACTGAGGATCCTACCCTTTTTCTAGGCTATTTCTTTACTTGTATTTCTAACTGAGAAATACATCTAATGGAATACAAGATGAGGTTTACGATAATGCAATTGTAACAAATAATACAAACCGCAAATTATCCAGAAACTCACTTTGCAGCAATATGTAACAGGCTTCGCTTGACACGACCAAAAGCATAATTGACATCAAATTTTGAATTTGTCAACAACTCTGTAACAGATCTTAAAAAGAGCATTTATTACACATTGTAAATAGCTTCAATTAAATCCTGATAATAGATTTCCAATTCAACTGCATCACAATTCAAACATTTGTTTTTAACATGTTCATAAAATCTCTTTACAAATACTAAACAACTCTACTTCAATTAGTGACAGCTTTCTATATTCAATAATATAGGAAATGGCATGAATATAAGGTGATAAATTACATGGAATTATCCTAAAATAACTAATATTAAACCAAAAGTAGGGAGAGTGGATCTCCAATTAAATCCTTAACTAGCTGGAATATCACACCCCTGTAACGGACTGTTTGAACTACTTCCCTCCGGCAAACGTTACGAGGCCTTCTACGCCCGTACCTCCAGACTCAGAAACAGCTTTATTCCAAGAGCTATAGCGGCTCTGAACCGGCCCTGCTGAGTGCCCCCCACCCCCCCTGGACAGTCTCCCTCGGATGGTCACGACACATAGCTTATTTATTTATTTTACTTTTCTTTTTCATCGGTTGGAGCTGCATACTAAATCTCGTTGCACTGACGTGCAATGACAAGATATTATTCTTATTATATAAAATCAACACATTTTTGCAACTAGCCGTTTTCCTACTCTCTTAAACATCTGGATGAATTTTAGCCTTCCACTTGAAGTGAGATTTTAGGTAATTAACCTACACATACCATACTAACTAATCTCACACTGTCTGGTCATCTCTGGCCTTTGCCCAACAACCTCCCCCCACTTGCCAGGGTTGTCCTGCCGCTCCTCTCTTCCAGCTTTATCCACCCCCCAACCACAATCAGCGTGAAAATGGATCCCGACCCAAAAGTTTACCAATCCACGTTCTCCAAAGATGCTGCCTGACTGCATGCTGAGTTACTCCAGCAAGTTGTATCTTTTTATTTTAAGTGAAACAAAATCTACTCAGATTTGGCCTGACCCTCTGATTTAATTATGGCTATAAATGGCATTGGTATGAGATTGAAAATACACACTAATAGAGGACAGAATTCTCTCTGCAGAATGAGCCCAGGACAGTTTTGTGGGACAGAGCAGGAAGTTATGTACATTGCATTTGCAAGTACCACACCAGCTGTGAATGCTTAAAACACACAAAAAAAGCACGCTCAAATACAAGAATGATAACCAGAATAACAAACCTAAATCACTGGCCCTCAAGTAAAAATGAAATTGATCAACAGTAAAAGGTCCAACTGCTTTTATCTGCATACAATATATAAATCTGTGTTACCCCTGATGGTGACAGTTTCATTCCATTGGACTATTGTCACATACTTTGCCTTTCTATTTAATCTCAAACAATTCAGATCAATTAGACTCTAAACAATGCTCACCTGTGCTGATCAGCCATGACCATGGGCATCAATGTATAAACTGCAGTTTCATTATCTACAACAAAACACATATCTTGTTATTGTGGTTAAAATACAACATTGTTACAAGATTTTCAGTAGGTCTCATGCACATTACCTTAAATTATGAAGTCAAAGAATATTGTTCAGTTTTTAAATATTTCCTCTCTGCCAAACATCCCTTGATTAGATGCAAACTAGATACCAATGGAAACAGACTTCAGGCAAGTCGATTTTGAGTTAAACAGCACAGAATCAAGCCCTTTGGCCCACCTGGTCTATGGCGACCAAGTTGGCATACTTGCCTAACTTTTCACTGTACCTCAGTAAATGTGTCAATAAAATGAACTGAACTGAAATACAGTGAAAAGCTTTTGTTGTATACTACTAACCAGTCAGCGGAAAGGCTATAAATGATTACAATCGAGCCATCCACAGTGTAGAGATATATGATAAAGGGACTAACGTTTAGTGCAAGGCAGTCAGATTAAAATAGTCCAAGGGCCTCCAATGAGGTAGTTGGTAGCTCAGGACTGCTCTCTAATTGTTGATAGGATGGTTCAGTTGCCTGATAACAGCTGGGAAAAAAATTGTCCCTGAACCTGAAGGTATCATGGTATATGGACACATTTATCTGTATTGTAGTAAATGCCTACTATTTTCTGTGTGCTTAAGCAAAGCAAGAATTTCATTGTCCTATACAGGGACACATGACAATAAACTCACTTGAACTATATGTTTTCACACTTCTGTACCTCTTGCGTGATGGGAGAGGGGAGGGGAGAGGAGGGAGTGACCAGAGTGAGACTCGTCCTTGATTATGCTGGTTGATTATTCTTCAAGGAGCAGTTTTCCATAATGCTTGGACAATTCTGATGCCACAACTTTCAGGCAATGACTATCTCAAAGAAGCAAGCCTAACATACTTTTGACAGTTAATGTCATCACTCTCTTCCAGTATTAATATTCTGGGAATCACCAATTACCAGAAATTCAACATAACCAACCACAACAAAAGCCATAGCTACAAAAACAATGAGGCTGTGTAACATACAAGTGACTCATTTCCTGACAACCCTAGACTACTCCAACACCGACCAGGAACAAGTCTGGGCAGGACTGTATCTGCACATAGGCAATGACTCAGGGATCACAACACCATTGAAAACAAATCATTTTTTTTAAATAGCATCTTATAAACAACACTAAACATTCCTTTCATCCAACATTGCAACCAAAGATTGCAACACTGTTATTATTATTAACAAGATGCACAAGATTAACAAGGTGAATTTGTGGAATTCTTTGCCACAGAGGCCATCAATGGATATTTTTAAGGCAAAGACAGATTCTCGATTGGTATGGGTGTCAAGGGTTATGGGGAGAAGGCAGGAGAATGGGGTTAGGAGGGAGAGATAGATCAGCCATGATTGAACGGCGGAGTAGACTTGATGGAACACATATGACCTTATGCACTGCAGTCATTCAGCCAGAAGACTTCAACATCCCCATCCTCCATCATGTTGGGGGAGTCCAGAACCAGGGGCCACAGTTTAAGAATAAGGGATAGGCCATTTAGAACTGAGATGAGGAAACACCTTTTCACGCAGAGAGTTGTGAATTTGCGGAATTCTTTGCCTCAGAAGGCAGTGGAGGCCGATTCATTGGATGCACTAAAAAGAGAGTTAGATAGAGCTCTTAGGGCTAGCGGAATCAAGGGATATGGGGAGAAGGCAGGAATGGGGTACTGATTGTGGATGATGAACCATGATCACATTGAATGGTACTGCTGGCTCAAAGGGCCTGCACCTATTGTCTATGTATTATTAAACACTAGGACTGTTGGTGCATGGAAACACCATCTGGAAAAAACAGGTTCCCCTCAGTTGCAGACCACTGCATTGATGAGGAATTATATTGCTGGTCCTTAATCGCCACAACATCCAAACTCTGGAACTCTCTATCCCACAGTATCGCTACAAAGTAGCCCAGTTCCACGTATGACCACCTTGTCCCATCACCCATGCCCCACCCCACAACTCAACTACCTGGGCCACCCACCAGTCCTCACCCCTACGACCCAGCCCTCACCTCACTGGGCCTATTACTCACTCTCCTCCCCAGGCCCGCACCCATCCATCTCACCCACTCCCCAAACACCTGGGCTAGTCATCCTCACCACCAACTGGGCCCAGACCCTCAAATCCTCATTTCATAGAAACATAGAAATTAGGTGCAGGAGTAGGCCATTCGGCCCTTCGAGCCTGCACCGCCATTCAATATGATCATGGCTGATCATCCAACTCAAGTATCCCGTACCTGCCTTCTCTCCATACCCCCTGATCCCCTTAGCCACAAGGGCCACGTTTAACTCCCTCTTAAATATAGCCAATGAACTGGCCTCAACTACCCTCTGTGGCAGAGAGTTCCAGAGATTCACCACTCTCTGTGTGAAAAAAGTTCTTCTCATCTCGGTTTTAAAGGATTTCCCCCTTATCCTTAAGCTGGGACCCCTTGTCCTGGACTTCCCCAACATCGGGAACAATCTTCCTGCATCTAGCCTGTCCAACCCCTTAAGAATTTTGTAAGTTTCTATAAGATCCCCTCTCAATCTCCTAAATTCTAGAGTGTATAAACCAAGTCTATCCAGTCTTTCTTCATAAGACAGTCCTGACATCCCAGGAATCAGTCTGGTGAACCGTCTCTGCACTCCCTCTATGGCAATAATGTCCTTCCTCAGATTTGGAGACCAAAACTCAATTTCCACCCACACACCCTCTACCCCCCCCAGCCTTAACCTCGATGCCCTCCTCCCCCCCCCCTGGGCTCCGCCCTTAACCTTCAGATGCCCAGTCGGGCCCAGCCACCCCCTCCTACCTCCCAATCCTCACCCCATCCTACCAGCCATCGCATGCCCTTACCATCCAGCTAAACTCAACCTCTCCTACCTCCCAGCCCCTCAACCTCTCCTCGGGGCCCTACCTCCCAGCCCTGTAGCCATGCTCCTACCTCCAGCCCTCACACCCTACCCAGCCCTCACATGCCCCTACCCAACCCCCCCAGCCCCTCTAGTCCTACCCAGCCCTCCCCCCTCCTACTTCCCAATCCTCACCCCCTGCTCTCCCACCCTCACCCCAACCTCGGGAAAACCCCCATGCCCTCCTATCTCCCAGCCCTCACCCTCCCGTCTAACACTCACCCCCCCACCTTGCAACACCCCCACCCCCAGCCCTCAACCCCGGAGCCCAACCAACCCCACACACACCCCCCCCCTCACCCTCCCCTCACCCGCGAGGCCCATGACACCCCCCACACCTGGGGCCCATCCCTCACAGCGTCTGGGCCCCCCGGGCCGCCCTCCCTCTCTCCCCCCCCCACCCTACACACCCACACCCTTAGCCCCTCAACCCACCACCCTGGTGCTCTGCCCCCCTCCTCCCCCCTCCTCCCTCCCCCCGCCGCCTCACACCCTCCCCCATCTCCCCGCACACCTTCGGGCAGCTCCACGGTTCGCGCCCGCCTCAGGGAGCGGGTCAGGCGGCTCAGCTGAACGTTGAGCTGCTCCATGGCCCGCTCCATCATCTGCAGTAGCCGCCTGTGGAAGAGAGCGGGGAGGAGGAGGCCGCTGGAGCTGGAGCCGGTGCTGCCGCCCCCGGGGCCCGGCGCTGCCCCCCTGTAGTCGGGCTCGGGCTCGGGCTCGAGCTCTCAGTGTCTGCGCTGCTGCAGCTGCCGCGCGCCCGGCGTCGCGTTCAAACCGCCAGCCGAACCCCGGGCCGTTAGCGTTAGTGTTCCAGCCGCCGAACGTCCCCCGCACTTCCGGGGCCCCCCGCCCACACCATCAAAGACTACAGGATCTGTGGAGCGGAGCTCGATCATCCTTGCACACCATTGGATGCGGCCCGGGAACACCAACCGGATGTGCGCGCGGTGCATTCTGGGTAGTGTAGTCTTTAATATCGTCGGAGAGGATCTATCCTCCCCCCACCCGCCCAACCTCACCCACACCCCCCCACCCCACCCCCACCCCCCCACCCATACCCCAACCCCCACCCCCCCCCACCCCCATCAGACATGTGACACCTGCCCCTACACAGATGAGATGGTTGAGTTTAGCGAGGTGTAGTGGGATGGGATGTGATGTAGTGGGGGTGTAGTGTGGATGTGATGGGGTGGGTGTGGGTGTAGTTTGGTGGGGTGTGTGTGGGGGTGTGTTGTGGGGTGTGGGTGTAGTGGGGTGTGGGTGTAGAGGGGTGTGGGTGTAGTGTGGTGGGTGTGGTGTGGGTATAGTGTGGTGGGTGTAGTGGAGGTGGGGTGGGGTGTGGGTGTAGTGGGGTGTGGGTGTAGTGGAGGTGGGGTGGTGTGGGGTGTAGTGGGGGTGTGGGTGTAGTGGGGGTGGGGGGTGGGGTGTGGGTGTAGTGGGGTGTGGGGGTGGGTTGTAGTGGGGTGGTGTGGTGGTGGTGTAGGGGTGGGGTGTGGGTTGTAGTGGGGTGTGTGGTGGGTGTAGTGTGGGGTGTGGGTGTAGTGAGGTGGGGTGGGGTGTGGGGTGTAGTGGGGTGTGGGTGTAGTGGGTGGTGTGGGTGTAGTGGAGGTGGGGTGTGGGTGTAGTGGGTGGGGATGGGGTGGGTGGGTGTAGTGGGGTGTGGGTGTAGTGGGGTGTGTGTGGTGTGTAGGGTGTGGGGGTGTAGTGGAGGTGGGGTGTGGGGTGTGGTGTGGTGTGGGTGTGGGGTGGGGTGTGGGTGTAGTGGGGTGTGGGTGTGTTTGTGTGGGTGTAGTGGGGTGTGGGGGTGTGTGTGGTGGTGTGTGTGTGGGGTGTGGGTGTAGTGTGGTGGGGTGTGGGTGGTAGTGTGGTGTGGTGGTGGGGTGGGTGTGTGGGGTGTGGGTGTGTGTGTAGTGGGGTGTGGGTGTAGTGGGGTGTGGGGTGGGGGTGTGGGTGTAGTGGGGTGTGGGTGGTAGTTTGGGTGGGTGTAGTGTGGTGTGGGTGTAGTGTGGTATGGGTGTAGTTTGGTGGGGTGTAGTGGGGTGTGGGTGTAGTGGGGTGGTGTGGGGTGTAGTGGGGTGTGGGTGTAATTTGGTGGGGTGTAGGGGGGTGTGGGTGTAGTGGAGGTGGTGTGGGGTGGGTGTGTAGTGGGGTGTGGGTGTAGTGGTGGGGGGGTGGGTGTAATTGGTGGTGTGTAGTGTGGTGGGGTGTGTGTGGGTAGTGTGGGGTGGTGTGGGTGTAGTGGGGGTGGGTGTAGTGGGGTGGATGGGGTGGGGTGGGGTGTGGGTGTAGTGGGTGTGGGTGTAGTGGAGGTGGGGTGTGGGTGGGGTGGGGTGTAGTGTGTGGTGTGGGTGTAGTGGTGTGGTGGATGTGGGGTGTGGGGGTGTAGTGTGGTGTTGGGGTGTAGTGGGGTGTGGGTTGTAGTGTGGTGGGCTGTAGTGTGTGGGTATGGTGAGGTGTGGTAGTGTGGTGTGGGTGTAGTGTGGTGGGGTGTAGTTTGTGGTGAGGTGCAGGGTAGGAGCAGTATAGGGTAGGAATAATGTAGTACAGAAAATAATGTAGCACAGAAAATAGGTGCAGGAGTAGGCCATTCAGCCCTTTCAACCAGCGCCACCATTCAATATGATCATGGCTGATCATCTGATTTGGAAGAGAGAATCAGGAACGACACTAACAAATTTGTGGATGACAGTGTGAACTGTGAAGAGGATGTTAGGAAGTTGCAGGTTGACCTGGACAGGTTGAGTGAGTGGGCAGATGTGTGGCAGATGCAGTATAATATAGATAAATGTGAGGATATCCACTTTGGTGGCAAAAACAAGGGGGCAGATTATTATCTCAATGGGTTAGGTAAGGGGGGAGGTACAGCGAGACCTGGGTGTCCTTGTACACCGGTCACTGAAAGTTGGCGTGCAGGTGCAGCAGGCAGTGAAGAAAGCTAATGGAATGTTTGCCTTCATAACACGAGGATTTCAGTGTAGGAGTAGAGAGGTTCTTCTGCAGTTGTATAGGACTCTGGTAAGACCACAGTGTACAGTTTTGGTCTCCTAATTTGAGGAAGGACATCCTTGTGATTGAGGCAGTGCAGTGTAGGTTCACGAGATTAATCCCTGGGATGGCGGGACTGTCATGAGGAAAGATTGAAAAGACTAGCCTTGTATTCACTGGAGTTTAGGAGGATGAGGGGATATCTTATAGAAACGTATAAAATTATAAAAGGACTTGTACAACGCAAATTGGAGAAACAGCATCTCATATTTCGCTTGGGTAGCTTACAGCCTAGCGGTATGAACATTGACTTTGAAAACATCGTAATCCTCTCTCTCCAACCCTCCCCATCCTAGTTCTCTGACCAGTCTCACTGTCCTGATTAAATTTTACATTTCCTGCCTCGTTGTCAACTTCTCCTAGCGAACAATATTAGTTTGGTTATAGAGATACAGCACGGAAACAGTCTGCGCCAACCTGAACAATGATCTGTTCAATAAACAGCCACAATCTCTTCCTTGCAAGCACCAGTCACATCTTCCCCACCTCAGCCCTTCCTGCCTTCCGCTGGGACCATGCACCAAGACACCCTGATCCACCCTTTCCCTCCATACCATCCCCATACTAGGCACATTAATTTCTCTCCCTAGGAAGTGTAACAATTGGTCCCACATCTCATCCCTCACTACCACCCAGGGACCTAAACAGCCCTTCCAGGTGAGGCAAAGATTCCTTTCCTACCACATCCTGCTGCTAGAACTTATGATTTTTCACAGCATGGAACAAAGTGCAAAACCGCTTTCCATTGTGTGTCAGAAGGTAAGGCATTCCTACCTGCGTTGGCTATACCCACAGTTTAGCTCTGCCTGGAATGTCAGGCATTTCAATCTATTTTGCTATTGTTCTTGTGCAATCTGATGTAAAAAGGCTTGACTGCTTAATAATTACTCTGATATAAATCTTTTTTCATCAGGGTCCTAACACTGAAACTAAATTGGGGGGAAAAAAACAGAGGTCGTCAGACACCGAAGATAAATGATTTTAACCTTCAGAGCTTGATCAGCCACAACATTAGTTCAAAATAACCCTGGTATAGGAGCTCTACAATCCTATTAATCTCCCAACATCACATAATCTCACCAGTCATTTTCTCATTTATACCTGTGCTGCCTCATTGCAAGAGTTATTCAATTAGTTCCGCTCCCATGTTCTTTCATCCAAACCTTGCAAATTTATTATCATTTATACAAACATAGTCTTACAGTGGAAAAAGGCCCTTTGGCCCAATTTCCTATACTGTCCCATCCACACTAGTTCTATCTGCCTGCATTTGGTCCATATCCCTCTAAATCTGTCCTATCCATGTATCTGTCTAATTGTTTGTTAAACGTTGCATGAGTCCCTGCCTCAACTACCTCCTCCGGAAGCTTGTTCCATACATTATGTGAAAGAGTTGCCCCTCAGATTCCTATTAAATCTATTATTTTAACTTTACTTCAACGTTATCACCAATTAAAATAAGAGAATTAAATATTCATACTAGGTAGACAAAAGTGCTGGAGAAACTCAGCGTGTGAAGCAGCATCTATGGAGTGAAGGAAATAGGCAACGTTTCGAGCCGAAACGTTGCCTATTTTCTTCACTCCATAGATGCTGCCTCACCCGTTGAGTTTCTCCAGCACTTTTGTCTACCTCCGATTTTTCAGCATCTGCAGTTCCTTCTTAAACAAATCTTCAATATTCATACTGTTGGGTTGTTATCTACCCAAGCTGAATATTTGGGTGAAGCAGCGGTAGAGTTGCTGCTTTCAGATTCAGATTCAACTTTATTGACATTGTGCAGTGTACAGTACAGAGACAACGAAATGCAGTTAGCATCTCCCTAGAAGAGATAGATAGATATGCCATTTATTGTCACTATACATGTACAATGAAATTAAAAGCTGCTCGTACTCAGTGCATACATATAATTTTAGTACAAAAAAAACAAGAAACAGAAAACAAAAAACAGAAGGGAGAAGGGAGAAGGGGGGGGGGATAGGTGCACAATTCTGCGGCGCTATATACATATATACAGATGGAAGTCCGGGTGTTGGGCTGTGAAGTCAGTGCATGTGTGAATTTGAATTAAGAGTGGTTATAATTTTCGGAAAACAACTATTCCTGAGTCTATTTGTCCTGGATTTGATGCACCTATAGCGCCTTCCAGAGGGCAGCAGGTTGAACAGTCCAAACACAGGATGGGAGCTGTCTTTGATGATATTCTTTGCCCTGCTAAGGCAGCGGGAGGTGTAGATATCCATCAGGGAGGGGAGAGGGCAACCAATGATCTGCCATACCATGCTGCCATACCATGCTGTAATGCAGTATGTCAGCAGGCTCTCGATGGACGAGCGGTAGAAGGTCAGCAGCAGGTTAGAGTCCAGGTTGTGCTTCCTGAGGACCCTCAGGAAGTGCAGCCGCTGCTGAGCCTTCTTGATGACCGCTGTCGTGTTGTCTGTCCAGGAGATATCAGCAGCGATATGGACGTCGAGAAAACGGAAGGTGTTGACTCTCTCCACACACTCGCCGTTGATATGTAGGGGGACTAAGTCGGTGCTGTGCCTCCTGAAGTCGACAATGAGCTCTTTTGTTTTCCTGGTGTTCAGAGCCAGATTGTTTTCTGAGCACCAGGTTGTCAACTTCAGGACTTCCTCTCTGTAGGCTGCCACGTCTCCCTTTGAAATAAGTCCGACCACAGTAGTGTCGTCAGCAAATTTGACGATGCGGTTGTTGTTGTGGGCCGGACTACAGTCGTAGGTGTAGAGACAGTATAAGAGGGGGCTTAGCACACAGCCCTGTGGGGAGCCGGTACTCAACCTGCGAGTGGAGGAGAGGTGGGGGCCGAGTCTCACAGTCTGGGGCCGGTTGGTGAGGACATAAATATGAGCAATAAATAAATATATTTGCGTGCATACAGTCATAGTATTTTTTTCCTGGTGGAAGGAGTGTCCGGGGGGGGTAGGGGTGATTGGCAATCACCGAGGTACAGTGTTGAGTAGTGTAACAACCGCAGGGAAGAAGCTGTTCCTGGACCTGCCGGTCCGGCAACGGAGAGACCTGTAGCGCCTCCCGGATGGTAGGAGGGTAAACAGTCTGTGGTTGGGGTGAGAGCAGTCCTTGGCGATGCTGAGCGCCCTTCGCAGACAACGCTTGCTTTGGACAGACTCAATGGAGGGGAGTGAGGAACCGGTGATGCGTTGGGCAATTTTCACCACCCTCTGCAGTGCTTTCCGGTCGGAGACAGAGCAGTTGCCGTACCATACTGTGATGCAGTTGGTAAGGATGCTCTCGATGGTGCAGCGGTAGAAGTTCACCAGAATCTGAGGAGACAGATGGACCTTCTTTAGTCTCCTCAGGAAGAAGAGACGCTGGTGAGCCTTCTTGACCAGAGTTGAGGTATTGTGGGTCCAAGAGAGGTCATCGGAGATGTTGACCCCCAGGAACCTGAAGCTGGAAACACGTTCCACCTCCGTCCCGTTAATGTGGATGGGGGTGTGCGTGCCGCCCCTAGACTTCCTGAAGTCTACAATGAGCTCCTTGGTCTTCTTGGAGTTAAGGGCCAGGTTGTTGTCAGCGCACCATGCTGCTAGGAGCTGGACCTCCTCCCTATAGGCCGACTCATCGTTGTTGCTGATGAGGCCAATCACCGTTGTATCATCTGCATACTTGATGATGGTGTTAGTACCATGTACAGGTGTGCAGTCGTAGGTGAAGAGGGAGTAGAGGAGGGGGCTCAGCACACAGCCCTGTGGAACGCCGGTGTTCAGGGTGAGGGTTGAAGAGGTGTGCTTGTCTAACCTAACAGACTGGGGTCTGTTGGTTAGAAAGTCCAGTATCCAGTTGCAGAGGGAGGGGTCGATGCCCAGGTCACCGAGTTTGGTGATCAGTTTAGAGGGTATAATGGTGTTGAATGCTGAGCTGTAATCGATGAACAGCATTCTTACGTAAGTGTCTCTGTTGTCGAGGTGCGAGAGGGCGGAGTGAAGTGCCGTTGAGATGGCATCCTCCATACTCCTGTTCTTGCGGTAGGCAAACTGATAGGGATCCAATATGGGGGGTAGGCAGCCTTTGAGGTGTGCCAGGTCCAGCCTCTCGAAGCACTTGGTGATGATGGGGGTAAGTGCAACTGGGCGGAAGTCGTTGAGGCTTGCCGCAGTGGAGTGTTTTGGCACCGGCACGATGGAGGTGGTTTTAAGGCACCTGGGCACAACTGCTTGGGCAAGTGACAGGTTGAAGATGTCAGTCCAGACGTCTGTCAGCTGCGCAGCACAGGCCATGAGGACACGCCCGGGGATGCCGTCAGGACCAGCAGCCTTACGTGCATTAGTCCTACTCAGTGCCACATACACGTCGTAGGGGGTGAGTGTGAGGGGCTGGTGATCGGCAGGTAGCACAGCCTTGATGGCTGTCTCTAGATTGTCCCTGTCGAAGCGGCCATAGAAGTGGTTAAGCTCCTCAAAGAAGGAGGCGTCGCTGGATGTGGGGGTGGTGTTGGTGGGTCTATAGTCCGTGATGGCCTGGATGCCTTGCCACATGTGTCGGGGGTCGGAGTTGTTGTTGAAGTGCTCCTCAATCCTGAGCTTATGGTAGTGCTTGGCCTTCTTGATGCCCCTCTTCAGGTTAGCCCTGGATGAACTGTAGGCAGCGCCAGAGACCCAGGGTTGATCCTGACAACGGGCCTGTCTGTACGGAGTTTGTGCGTTCTCCCCGTGTCCACGTGGGGTTGCTCCCGGTGCTCCGATTTCCTGCCACATTTTAAAGACATGCAGGTTTGTCGGTTAATTGTCTTCTGTAGCAATTGTCCCCAGTGTGTAGGTTAGAACTAGTGAATGGGTTATCACTGGTTGGCATGGACTCAGTAGGCCAACGGGCCTGTTTCTATGCTGTATCTCCAAAAAATAATTAATTAATATGTATCCAATTTCTTTCTCTAACTTATGACAGAATCAGGTTGTGCATTACAAACCATTATTTATCGGTGCACACTTTTTGTTTTATCTCATCTTATTGCTGATTCCTTTGTCTATCGGCATTTAGATACAGCACCTCCTAACTTACCTGATCAATTTCTTCATCATTGTGAATACATCTATTAAGTCATAGAGTCATAGAAAGGTATTGGGGTTTATGGGGAGAAGGCAGGAGTATGGAGTTGAGAGGGATTGAATGGTGGTGTAGACTTGATGGGTCGATTGGCCTAATTCAGCTCCTAGAACTTATGAAAGGCCCATCGGCCCAACTCATCCATCCGACGAAGGTGCCCCAGGCAAGCTAGTCCCACTTTCCCGCCTCTGTCCCATTTTCCACTAAAGTACTCCTATCCATGCACCTGTCCAAGTGGATGCTGTATCATATGAGACTAGTATAAACATAGAAAATAGGTGCAGGAGTAGGCCATTCGGCCCTTCGAGCCTGCACCGCCATTCAACATGATCATGGCTGATCATCCAACTCAGTATCCTGTACCTGCCTTCTCTCCATACCCCCTGATCCCTTTAGACACAAGGGCCACATCTAACTCCCTCTTAAATATAACCAATGAACTGGCCTCAACTACCTTCTGTGGCAGAGAATTCCACAAATTCACCACTCTCTGTGTAAAAAATGATTTTCTCATCTCGGTCCTAAAAGACTTCCCCTTTTTCCTTAAACTGTGACCCCTTGTTCTGGACTTCCCCAACATCGGGAATAATCTTCCTGCATCAAGCCTGTCCAACCCCTTATGAATTTTGTAAGTTTCTATAAGATCCCCCCTCAATCTTCTAAATTCTAGCGAGTATAGCTGGGACATGTTGGCCAGTGTGGGCAAGTTGGGCCAAAGGGCCTGTTTCCACACTGTATCACTCAATGACTCTATATCTGCCTCAACTACCTCTCGTGGCAGCTCGTTCCATACACACACAACCCACCGGCTGAAAAGGTTTGCACCAACGTTTCCTAAGGGTCTTCTCTTACCTTCACTATAATAGTGAAGGGCAGCACAGTGAAACCGCCAGAGATCAGGGTTCGATCCTGGCGATGGGTGCTGTCTGTACAGAGTTTGTACGTTCACCCTGTGACCGCGTGGGTTTCCTCCGGCAGCTCAGGTTTCCTCCCACACTCCAGCAACGTGCAGGTTTGTAGATTATTTGGCTTCTGTAAATTGTCCCTCGTGTGTAGGGTAGAACTAGTGCACGGGTGTGATCGCTGGTCGGCATGGACTCGGTGGGCCGAAGGGCAGTTGCATGCTGTATCTGTGAAATTAAAGCTAAACTAAATTTGAAGCTGCTAACTTCACCACTGCCGACCCACCAATGTTTTACAAGTTACAAGAATATCTCCCGCTACAACACGGTGGCGCAGCGGTAGAGTAGCTGCCTCACAGCGCCAGAGACCCGGGTTCAATCCTGACTACGGGAGGGAGGGAGAGAAGGAGAGAAGGGGAGAAAAGGACAGAGAAGGGGAGAGAGAAGGGGGGAGAAGGGGGGGGAGAAGGAGTGGAGACAGTTTTAAGAAGTTTAATAAAGTTAGCGGGCATTTTACCTTCCGGCAGATCTTCTCGGTCTTGAAAACTAAAGATCCTACAGGATCTTTGCTGAGAACTCCAATGAGCCAACCAAAATGGCCAGTCAGCGAAGGAGATGGCCTTCGACTGCCTGTAAGTAGATAGCGACCCCACTCCACTGGCTTCGTCCAAACGGCAACATATTTTTAGTCGAGGTCGACTTTGATTTTGTTGAAATAATCGCAGGAACATAGAAGAAGCCTCGACTACGCGGAAACCACTTTCGACCATCAGGGAGAGTGACCAAAACCTCTGGGAACCTCACGGAAACCTTGGGTGGGGCGCAAGGTCACCAGAGGTTTCCGTTCAGGTTTCCTAATGCCCCTGTCCCACTTAGGAAACCTGAACGGAAACCTCTGGAGACTTTGTGCCCCACCCAAGGTTTCCGTGCGGTTCCAGGAGGTTTTCTGTCAGTCTCCCTACCTGCTTCCACTACCTGCAACCTCCGGCAACCACCTGCAACCTCCAGGAACCGCACGGAAACCTTGGGTGGGGCGCAAAGTCTCCAGAGGTTTCCGTTCAGTTAAGTGGGACAGGGGCATAAGTGAGATTGGGGCATTACAGTGCTTACAGCACCAGAGACCTGGGTTCAATCCCAACTACGGCTGCTGTCCGTACAGAGTTTGCACGTTCTCCCTGTGACCTGCGTGGGTTTTCTCCGAGTTCATCGGTTTCCTCCCACACTCCAAAGACGAAGGTTTGCGGGTTAATTGGCTTGGTATACATGTAAATTGTCCATAGTGTGTGTAGGATAGTTTTAATGTGCTGAAGATCACTGGTCGGTGCGGGCTCGGTGGGCCGAAGGACCTGTTTCCGCACTGTATCTCTAAACTAAACTAGACTAAAGTGGCGTTTAAGAGGCTTTTACCTAGGTTCGTGGAAGTGCAGGGCAAAGGGGGATAGGGACCATATGCAGACCCATGAGATCAGTTTAACTTGGCATCATGTTCGGTGCAAACAAAGTGGGCCGAAGGGCCTGTTCCTGTGCTTTGTTCTCCGAGTTGAAAAGGCTCTGGGTGAAAGGGAAGTCAGATGCAGTGCAGTAGACAGCCTGATGATGGCAGTGGTGAGATTCATGAGTCCTAGTCGTGGCTCAGAAGTAGCAGAGATTGGAAGACTATCGTATATTGAGTGTAAAGAGAAAAATAACCCTATTTCTGAGAAATAAAAGGGATAAATGCACATAGTATTTTACAATGACTTTACCAACAATTTTACATCTTCTCACAGATTCTAAATGTAAGTATTAAAATACGAGACATAATAGTCGCAGCAGTAGAGTTGCAGCATTAAGGGCCTGTCCCACGAGCATGCGACCTGCATGCGGCAAGCGCGACCAAACCGGAAGCGGGTGCCGCGTGGAGGTCGAGTGATCCCCGTACTGGGCCGGTCCCACCAGCATGCGCCTCCATGCGGCGAGCGCAACCAAACCTGAAGCGGGGGCCGCGCGGAGGTCGAGTGAGTAACGTGAAGTTCGAACGAAGTCCGCTGGAAGTTTGTGGGTGATGTATGGCGTCAAGATGCTACGTACGGCATCGAGGCGGCTGCGGGCCGGCAGGCCTTTGCCGCGCGGAATTTTTTAACGGGATCAGCTCCACACAACTCCATACGGCTGCGGCGATAGAAGTGGGACCGGCCCCGCGAGGCCATATGGCTCAAGCGACCATGTTAGGTCGCGCTTGCCGCATGGAGCGTGCATGCTCGTGAGACAGGCCCTTTTACAGTTCCAGAGACCCGGGTTCCATCCTGACGATGGATGTTGTCTGTACGGAGAGTGCACGTTCTCCCTGTGACCTGCGTGGGTTTTCTCTGAGATCTTTGGTTTCCTCTCACATGCCCAAGACGTACAGGCTTGTAGGTTAATTGGCTTGGTGTAAATATAAATATTCTCCCTCGTGTGTGTAGGATGGTGTTCATGTGTGGGGATCGCTGGTCGGTGCAGACATGGTGGGCCGAAGGGCCTGTTTCCATGCATATCTCTAAACTAAACTAAAGTTGATGGGAATGTAGAGGAATAAATTATAGGAAAAGGTTACATGGGGGAATGGGATTGCATGGGGAAAATGAGTCAGCATCAATTTGAATGGGCCGAATGGACCCCAAAGTGGCATTGAAATATTTTTCTATTAGGATGTTCATCCTACGATGTCTGTCCTTTTAAAATGGGGCGATTAAATCATTTTTTTCACTGGCATCATATATCTCCTTTAAGCTTTGTTCCTCTTAATTCAAAGCTATGTCCTCTTGCCTTCGACATTTCCATCATGGCTAAAAGGCTCTGATTGTGATCTCAAGGGTTGCACGGTGGTGCAGCGGTAGAGTTGCTGCCTTGCAGCACCAGCAAAACAGGCTCGATCCGGATTACGGGTGCTGCCTATGTGGAGTATGTACGTTCTCCTCGTGACCTGCGTGGGTTTTCTCCGGGTGCTCCGGTTTCCTCTCACATGCCAAAGACGTGCAGCTTTGAAGGTTAATTGGCTTCGGTAAAAATTGTAACTTGTCCCTAGTGTGTAGGATAGTGCTAGTGCACGGGGTGATCGCTGGTCAGCATGGACTCGTTGGGCCGAAGGGTCTGTTTGCGCGCCATATCTCTAAACTCCAAAGTCTAAAGTTTACCTTATTTATAGAAACATAGAAACATAGAAAATAGCAGGAATAGGCCATTCGGCCCTTCGAGCCTGCACCGCCATTCAATATGATCATGGCTAATCATCCAACTCAGTATCCTGTACCTGCCTTCTCTCCATACCCCCTGATCCCTTTAGCCACAAGGGCCACATCTAACTCCCTCTTAAATATAGCCAATGAACTGGCCTCAACTACCTTCTGTGGCAGAGAATTCCAGAGATTCACCACTCTCTGTGTGAAAAATGTTTTCCTCATCTTGGTCCTAAAAGATTTCCCCCTTATCCTTAAACTGTGACCCCTTGTTCTGGACTTCCCCAACATCGGGAACAATCTTCCTACATCTAGCCTGTCCAACCCCTTAAGAATTTTGTAAGTTTCTATAAGATCCCTCCTAAATCTTCTAAATTCTAGCGAGTACAAACCGAGTCTATCCAGTCTTTCTTCATATGAAAGTCCTGACATCCCAGGAATCAGTCTGGTGAACCTTCTCTGTACTCCCTCGATGGCAAGAATGTCTTTCCTCAGATTAGGAGACCAAAACTGTACGCAATACTCCAGGTGTGGTCTCACCAAGACCCTGTACAACTGCAGTAGAACCTCCCTGCTCCTATACTCAAATCCTTTTGCTATGAATGCCAACATACCATTCGCTTTCTTCACTGCCTGCTGCACCTGCATGTCTACTTTTAATGACTGGTGTACCATGACACCCAGGTCTCGTTGCATCTCCCCTTTTCCTAATCGGCCACCATTCAGATAATGGTCTACTTTCCTGTTTTTGCCACCAAAGTGGATAACCTCACATTTATCCAAATTATACTGCATCTACCATGCATTTGCCCACTCACCCAGACTATCCAAGTCACCTTGCAGCCTCCTAGCATCCTCCTCACAGCTAACACTGTCCCCCAGCTTCGTGTCATCCGCAAATTTGGAGATGTTGCATTCAATTCTCTCGTCCAAATCGTTAATATATATCGTAAATAGCTGGGGTCCCAGCACTGAGCCTTGCGGTACCCCACTAGTCACTGCCTGCCATTCTGAAAAGAAACCGTTTACGGCACGGTGATTGTCCGTAGTGTGTGTAGGATAGTGTGTGCTGCGATCGGTGGTTGGTACGGACTCAATTGGCCGAAGGGATTGTTTCTACGCTGTATCTCTAAATTAACTAAACTAAGCTACACTAAACTCCTCAGCTAAACTAAACTCAACCATGCCTCTCATAACTTGATATACCTCTGTTATTTAGAATGAAATGGACTGCCGCGTGTCCTGCTGAGTTACTCCAGCATTTAGTGTCTATCTTCGGAGTAAACCAGCATCTGCAGTCCCTTCCTTCACTAGTCTATACGTCTGACAAGTTTAGAAGGTGAATTCGAGAATGTAACATTGAACCATGTGTTTCAAAGCAAAGTTGTTCTGCAGAATCCTGTTATGAGTCTTCTGCTCCAGGGTCAGCTGAGGTGAAATGTGCAAAGCACTTCCTGAATTCCCTGTTTAATTCTGCACGTGCACTTTTCGAATAAGCTGTCCAATTTACACTTTAATTGCAGTGAGTGTTCACTGCTTTGGACTAGACTTTACACTTTAGACATACAGCGTGGAAGCAGGCCCTTCGGCCCACCGAATATGCGCCAACCAGTGATTACCCCTCTGCACCCGGATGGTACTAGAACAGGACTACGCGCTGTCCACGGGCACCCTGGGGGATTTCCGGGACTGCTGGGTACCGAGGGGGGTTGTATGTACCCTGGACAAGGTTTGTAATATATTGTATAGTAGTTTACTTTGTCTATTTGTTTGTCTCGTACTATGGTGGTGGGTTCTGTTTTGTTTTATTGTGTTGTAAATACTATTTTAATATTTGAATAAATATTTTTGATTTTTAAAAAATCTGCGATCACCCCGTACTCGAGCACCATCCTACACACTGGAGACAATTGCCAATTTTTTTTTTTACTCAAAGCCAATTAACCTAGAAAATCTGTACATCTTTGGAGTGTGGGAGGAATCTGGAGAAAGCCCACATGATCACAGGGAGAGCGTGCAAACTCCGTACAGACAGCACCCGTGGTCAGGATCGTAGTCGGGTCTCTGGCGCTGGAAGGCAGCAGCTCTACCGCTGCGCTTTGAAACACATGGCTCAATGTAGCGTTACCGAGTTTACCTTCTAAACTTGTCAGACATAGAGAGTTGTGCAGGAAGGGACTGCAGATGCTGGTATACTAAAGATAGACACTAAATTCTGGAGTAACTCAGCAGGACAGGCGGCAGTCCATTTCATAGAAACATAGAACATAGAAACATAGAAAATAGGTGCAGGAGTAGGCCATTCGGCCCTTCGAGCCTGCACCGCCATTCAATATGATCATGGCTGATCATCCAACTCAGTATCCTGTACCTGCCTTCTCTCTATACCCCCTGATCCTTTTAGCCACAAGGGCCACATCTAACTCCCTCTTAAATATAGCCAATGAACTGGCCTCAACTACCTTCTGTGGCAGAAAATTCCAGAGATGTCATTCTAAATAACAGAGGTATATCAAATTATGAGAGGCATGGTTGAGTTTAGTTTTGTTTTGTTTAGTTGAGTTAAGATGAGTGTAGTGTAGCTTAGTTTAGTTAATTTAGAGATACAGCGTGGAAACACTCCCTTCGAACAACTGAGTCCGTACCAACCAGCGATCCCAGCACACACACTATCCTACACGCACTACGGACAATCGCAGTGCCATAGATAAGGTAGACTTTAGAGTTTAGAGATACGGCACAGAAACAAACCCTTCGGCCCAACGAGTCCATGCTGACCAGCGATCACCCCGTACACTAGCAATATCCCACACACTAGGGACAAGTTACAATTTTTACCCAAGCCAATTAACCTACAAACCTGCGCATCTTTGGAGAATGGTAGGAAACCAGAGCACCCGGTGAAAACCCACACAGGTCACGAGGAGAACGTACATACTCCATATAGGCAGCACCCATAGTCCGGATCGAGCCTGTGTTGCTGGTGCTGCAAGGCAGCAACTCTACTGCTGCGCCACCGTGCCGCCCCTTGCCATTCTTTTAAGTGCAAAACCCACAGTAAGAAACCAAAAGTGTTAAGATCGTTATCTCTATTGAAATATATAATTTTGATATTATTCCGACTTTCACTGCAAGGTTAGTGAATTAAAGATACATCGCGGAAACTAGCCCTTCTGCTCAGGTCATCCATGCCGACCATCGATCATTTGTTCACACTAGTTCCATGTTATCTCAATTACCCATCCACTCGCTACATATTAGGGCCAATTTTCAGAGGACAATTAACCTACAGACACTGCATGTCTTTGGGATGAGGGAGGAAACCGGAGCACCCGGAGGTAACGCACTGTTTTCTCCCAAGTCCCAAACACTCGAAGGGCCGAATGGCCTTCTCCTGCACCTATTGTCTATTGACATGCAGGGTCTTGTAGATCAATTGGCCTCTGTAAAATTGACCACAGTGTGCAGGGAGTGGATGGGAAAGTGGGATCACATAGAAGTAGTGTGAACGGGTGATCGATGGTTAGCATTGACCCGGTGGGCCGAAGGGCCCGCTGCCACGCTGTATCTTTAAATCGATCGATCAAATTGTAGTAGTGAAATTGGCAGGGCCAATCTGCAAACTCCACACAGACGCAGGGAGATCGTGCAGACTCCACACGCACGCAGCACCCGAGGTCAGGTCTGACACTGTGAATCAGCAGTTCCACCCGCTGCGCCATTGTGCCGCCCTGTCAGGACAAGCATGTGGTCAAAATAAAATCTCCTTCGAAATTGCAATCAATGGGATACTTTTTTGATTGTGGCACTCAGCATTGAGCGGCATGGTGGCACAGCGGCAGAGTTGCTGCTTACAGCGCTTACAGCGCCAGTGACCTCGGTTCGATCCTGACTGCGGGTGCTGTCTGTACAGAATTTATACGTTCTCCCCGTGACCACGTGGGCTTTCTTCAAGTTCTTTGGTTTCCTCCCACACGCCAAGGATCTTTGGTGCAGGTTAATTGGCTTGGTATAAAATGTAAAATTGTCCCTAGTGTGTAGGATAGTGCTGGTATGTCCCTCGCAATATCTTTGATCAGACTTTACTGACTTTACCTTGCACTAAATGCTGTTCCTTTATCATGTATCCATGCACTGTAAACGGCTCGATTGTAATCATGTACTGTCCGTCCGCTGACTGGTTAGCACGCAACAAAAGCTTTTCACTGTACCTCGGTACACGTGCCAATAAACCAAACTTGACTGTGTGCGGGGATCGCTGGTCGGCGCGGACTCGGTGGGCCGAACAGCCTGTTTCCGCGCCGTATCTCTCAACTAAGACTGAGGTAAGAAAAATAACTTTTTCACCCAGAGAGTTGCGAATTTGTGGAATTCCCTGCCACAGAGGGCAGTGGAGGCCAAATCACTGGATGGATTTAAGAGAGAGTTAGATAGAGCTCTAGGGGCTAGTGGATTCAAGGGATATGGGGAGAAGGCAGGCACATGTTATTGATTGGGGACGATCAGCCATGATCACAATGAATGGCCGTGCTGGCTCGAAGGGCCAAATGGCCTCCTCCTGCACCTATTTTTTTATAGGTTGCTATGTTTCTAAAGTAAACTCTCCAAAAAGCATCCTTCGAAATCCGGCACTCAATGTGATATTTCTTTTGATTTCGGCACTCAACATAGTAGCTCGGTACCTTTCAAACCTTCACCGCAGAAGCCAGTAATTGTCTCGGCGACATAGGATTAATTTGCTTGAAAGAAATTAATTCCAGGAAAGCTGGAGTGGAGTCATGAATGCAGAACACTGACTCATCCACGTTTCAACGAGGCTGTTTCCTACAGGAAATAGCTGTCAGTAGCACAACCTCTCAGCCTCTTTGAGGCCACGAGCCCTTGACAAACATGACAAGAGTTTCGCTGCAAATCTCCCCGTAATTGTTGCATCTTTGTTCATTAGCTCCGGGTTTCCCCCAGGGACCAGGCGATCTTTTGTTTTTTTTAAGGTGACCGATTCCAAGGCGGCTTGAACTCGGTTGACTTTCCGGTCGATTATAGTGTGAGTGTGCTGCAATTTATTATGTGAAACGTTACGCTGGACAAGATATGTGGAAAGGGGGTTGGACGTTTCCGAAGTTAAACCCTGCGCTCTTACCTCATCGTCCCAGAAATTTCAAAGGCTCTTGCAACTTCCTGCACTGACAACATCCTGATTTATTTCCCTGGAGGAAATTGATCTCTCTGGATCTTCTGATCTAATTACGCAACAACAGGCACTCCAGGTTTCAATACGTTTTTATTTTAAATGATGCTGGCTTGCCTTCCACAAACTCCAGAACTTGTTTGATAAGAAGTCGCCTGAGTTCGCAAGGGTGCTGGAATCATCGACACGAACTTACTGCAGTAGCAGTAATTGCCATTCACATTGTCTTATATATATAGCCCTGTCCCACAGTACGAGTTCATTCCAAGAGCTCTCCCGAGTTAAAAAACAAAATCAAACTCGAGGTAAGCACGGAGAATGAACGTAGCGGGTCCGTTGGAGCTCGGGGACGTCACTTAGCGCTAACGGCGGGTACTCGGGAAGACTTGCTAACGACAGGTAAGCACGGGAAGACTTGTGAAGATTTTTCAACATGATGAAAAATGTCCACGAGAGCCCCGAGTACCGACGAGTGGCCATTACCGTAAATCTCCGAGTTCGGATCAGGGCAAACTCGGGAGAGCTCTTGGAATGAACTCATACCGTGGGACAGGGGTTTTACACGCAACATTACTCCAAGAGTCAAGTGTCAAGAGTGTTTTATTCTCATATGTCCCCGGATGGAACAATGAAATTCCTACTTGCTGCAGCACGACAGAATATGTGAATATGTAAACACAGTACATAACGGGGGGGAAGAGAAACAAAAAGGTTCAATAAAGAACAAAAATTGTGCAATAATAATTTCCTTATCAGCATCTGCATTTCAACAACTATCAACAATTAGAGGGCGGTCCTGAGCTACTATCTACCTCATTGGTGACCCTCGGACTAACTTTGAACTGGTTTTACCTTGCACTAAACGTTATTCCCTTATCATGTATCTGTACACTGTGAATGGCTCGATTGTAATCATGAATTGTCTTTCTGCCAGCTGGATAGCACGCAACAAAAGGTTTTCACTGTACCTCGGTACACGTGACAATAAACTAAACTAAAGTAGATGTTTATCTTGCAGCAGAATGATTAGCGTGTTATCTTTGAGGGAGTGGAAGGCATAAAGCACGCAGGAGTCGGAGGAGAGGGCAGAAACTGATTGATTTGTCTGACAGCGATGGTGTTGTCAGGACACTTCTGTTCACTCCCGACTCTGGGCATCCACGATAAACCAGGACAAAAGAGCGAAAAATGTGAGGATAGGGCCGAAGCGATCGAAAACGGACCGTGAACGTGACACTAAACGGTGGGCGCAGCTGGCAGTGTCGCTGCCTCGCTATGCCAGGGACCCGGGTTCGATCCTGACCTTGGGTGCTGTGCCCGTGTGGACTTCACACGTTCTCCCCACGTGACCGCGTGGGTTTCCTCTGGGTGCTCCGGTTTCCTCCCACATTCCGTTTGACGGTGTTTGACGGCACTGGGCCTGTACTCGCTGGAGTTTAGAAGGATGAGGGGGGGAGGCATTGAAACTTACCGAATAGTGAAAGGCCTGGATAGAGTGGATATGGAGAGGGTGTTTCCAACAGAGGGAGCGGACAGGACCAGAGGCCGTAGCCTCAGAATAAAAGGACGTTCCTTTAGGAAGTTGAGGAGGACTTTCTTTACTCAGATGGTGTGATGAATCTGTGGAATTCATTGCCACAGAAGGCTGTGGATGCCAAGCCAATGGATATTTGTAAGGTAGAGAGTCATAGATTCTTGATTAGTACGGGTGTCAGGGGTTATTTCCACTTTCCCACTTTCCCACTGAGAGTAGGGAAGATTCAAACAAGGGGACATGACATGAGAATTAAGGGACTGAAGTTTAGGGGTAACATGAGGGGGACTTCTTTACTCAGAGAGTGGTAGCTGTGTGGAATGAGCTTCCAGTGAAGGTGGTGGAGGCAGGTTCGTTTTTATCATTTAAAAATAAATTGGATAGTTATATGGATGGGAAGGGAATGGAGGGTTATGTCTCGAGCGCAGGTGTATGGGACTAGGGGAGATTATGTGTTCGGCACGGACTAGAAGGGTCGAGATGGCCTGTTTCCGTGCTGTAATTGTTATATGGTTATATGGTTATGGGGAGAAGGCAGAAGAATGGGGTTAAGAAGGAAAGATAGATCAGCCATGATTGTATAGCAGAGTAGACTGTCACTTATGTTTCCAAAGTCTTGCGGGTTTGTAGGTTAACTGGCCTCTTGTGAAACTAATGTGCAGGGACTGGGTGTGAAAGTGGGATAACATAGAACTAGTGTGAATGGATGATCGTTGGTTGGTGTGTACTCAGTGGGCCGAGGGGCCTATTTCCATGCTGTATCTCTAAAGTAGCTAAAAAAATAAAAGTAAAACTAAAGGATACAAAGTAAACAAAAATGCTGGAGAAACTCAGCGGGTGAGGCAGCATCTCTGGAGCGAAGGAATAGGCGACGTTTCGGGTCGTGACCCTTCTTTAGACTGATGTCGGTGGGGTGGGGGGGGCGGGAAAAAGAAAGAAAGCGGAGATGGTAGGGTGTGGGAGAGCTGGGAATGGGAGGGGAAGGAAGGAGAAAGCAAGGACTACCTGAAATTATAGAAGCCAAAGTTCATACCGCTGGGGTGTAAACTACCCAAGCAAATATGAGGTGCTGCTCCTCCAATATGCGGTGGGCCTCACTCTGGCCATGGAGGAGCCCCAGGACAGAAAGGTCAGATTCGGAATTGGAAGGGGAGTTCAAGTGTTGAGCCACCGGGAGATCAGGTTGGTTATTGCGAACTGAGTGGAGGTGTTGTGCGAAGCGATCGCCAAGCCTATGCTTGGCCTCATCGAGGTTGATCCAACCACATTTTCGTTTGGAAGTGGAAAGAAATAATAGAAATTGCATTCAATGTGTAAAAAGAGTTGAGATACCGTATTGTAATTTTGCTGCATGTCATTGTGGTATATATCATGTCTTGATTGGTGAATATGTTTAGTCTGTGACTTTATTTGCAGCGGAAATAATATGTGAATGCGTCATTGAGCATAATTCCGACTGGTAACTACGCACTTCGTCCGAGCACATTATCGCACGTGTCATGTAAGCCGTCTTGAATGACCACCTAAACTGTCATTTGGCAACTTAAAAAGCTGCCAAGGTTGCCCGGCTGACAACAGAGAAAATAAATTAAGTGAGAGCCCTGCAAGTTGTATAATATTTTTGACACTGTCATAGGCCTTTCTAACATATGCTGTCACAACGCACTGTAGTCTCTTCAACAACCCTTCAGTAATTTTCATTGCCTTCCATTTCAGAATAATAGTGTTTTAAACCGATAACGCGACACTAGCAGCGGCAATAAATAAATAAATAAGCGCAGCTTTCCAGCTCCTTATCTTATTGGCCACGCTCTGTTGCAAATCGGTGCCAATCTGGTGGACCATCTTCCTCTAGTCGTGGGGGTGGGGGATTGGGAGGGGAATCACAAGTGGAACAGCTTAGGGCCTCTCTTCTTCTAAATCCGGCCCTGCTGCCATCTATATCCCTTCGAACATAGACACAAAATGCTGGAGTAACTCGGCAGGGCGGGCAGCATCTCTGGAGAGAAGGAATACTTGTATAGTCTTTCCTCTGACTAAAGATGTCATCATGTATAGTATTTTCTCTGACTAAGGAGAACTAAGCTTTTTCACTTAGTTTAGTGAACTAAGTGTGGAGTAACTCAGCGGGGCAGGCAGCATCTCGGGAGAGAAGGAGGTGACGTTTCGGGTCGAGACCACAATTTAAACCCGAAATGTGCTTCCTGACCCGTTGAGTTACTCCAGCACTTTGTGTCTAAATTCAGTGTAAACCAGCATCTGCAGTTCCTTCCTACCCAAATCCTTTAATCTGGCTTCACATTTTACTCCTCTCCTTATCTTACATCTTTGTCTTCTTTTCATCTCTGTCCTTTGTCCACCCATCTGCTGATCAAAATCCTCTCTCTCCTCTATCCACTTAGCATTTGCCAGGCCTTGTCCTGCCTTCATCTCTCCTTTCCTGCTTTTCCTCACCACAATCAGTCTGAAGAAGGGTCCCGATGCAAACAGCACCAAAACATGTTCTCTCCACAGATGCTGTCTGACTCACTGAGCAACTTTTGCGATTTTAAACAATACCCTGACTGAATTGCATTACAGATCCCCTCCTCTAACATACCTACCCAATTCATAGAGTGATACAGTGTGGGAACAGGCCTTTGGCCCAACTTGCCCACATAAGAATAAGGGGTGGGCCATGCAGAATGGAGATGAGGAAAAACTTTTTCACCCAGAGGGTTGTGAATCTGTGGAATTATCTGCCTCAGAGGGCGGTGGAGGCCGGTTCTCTGGATGCTTTCAAGAGGGAGTCAGATAGAGCTCTTAAAGATAGCGGAGTCAAGGGATATGGGGAGAAGGCAAAAACGGGGTACTGATTGTGGATGATCAGCCACGATCACAGTGAATGGCGGTGCTGGCTCGAAGGGCCAAATGCCGTACTCCTGCACCTATTGTCTATCAACCAACATGCCCCATCTACACTAAACCACCTGACTGCGTTTGGTCCATATCCCTCCCCACCTGTCCTATCCATGTACCTGTCTAAATGTTTCTTAAATGTTGCAATTGTACCTGCCTCAACTAACTCCTCCGGCAACACAATAACATCCCAAATCTCCTACTACTCTCCCATTCCCTGTACTTTGGTTTCATTGCTTCTTTAACTTCCCACCACCCTTGCTCCCAGCCTTTACAAATCCCAAATATTGGACAGTGTTGATATGTGTGCCAACATCTCGGCTCAACATCTCAGTCATGAAATATCCTCAATTTTCCCTGTAAATGGGCGGCATGGCGGCGCAGCAGTAGAGTTGCTGCCCTACAGCGCCAGAGACCTAGGTTCAATGCTGACTACAGGTGCTGTCTGCACGGAGTTTGCACGTTCTCTCTGTGACAGTGTGGACTTTCTCCACCCACACTGCAAAGACTTTCAAGTTGGACTAAATGGTGCCAGCACAATAACCCGCCAATGACATCTCCACACCAGCAAAACCAAGGAGCTGATTGTGGACTTCGGAAGGGGTAGGATGGGGACCCACAGTCCCGTTTATATCAACGGGTCGATGGTGGAAAGGGTCAAGAGCTTCAATTCCTGGGCGTGCACATCTCTGAAGATCTCTCCTGGTCCTAGCACACTGATGCAACTATAAAGAAAGCACATCAGCGTCTCTACTTCCTGAGAAGATTACGGAGAGTCGGTATGTCAAGGAGGACTCTCTCGAGCCTCTACAGGTGCACAGTAGAGAGCATGCTGACCGGTTGCATCCTGGCTTGGTTCGGCAACCTGAGAGTCCAGGAGTGGAAAAGGCCGCAAAAAGTTATAACCACTTCCCAGTCCATCATCGGCTCTGACCTCCCTACCATCGAGGTGATCTATCGCAGGCGCTGCCTCAAAAAGGCTGCCAGCGTCATCAAGGACTCACACCATCCTGGCCACACACTCATCTCCCCACTGCCTTCAGCTGGAAGGTACAGGAGATTGAAATCTGCAACATCCTGGTTCAGGAATAGCTACTTCCCCACAGACTTCAGACTATTAAACACAACTTCAAACAAACTCTGAACAATAACAGCCTATTGAACTTTATCTGTGTACACGGTATTGGGGGTTCAGTATTGATGTGGATAGAGAATTGATGTGTATCGATGTGGATAGAGAACTGGCTGGCAGACAGGAAGCAAAGAGTAGGAGTAAACGGGTCCTTTTCAGAATGGCAGGCAGTGACTAGTGGGGTACCGCAAGGCTCAGTGCTGGGACCCCAGCTATTTACAATATATATTAATGATCTGGATGAGGGAATTGAATGCAAAATCTCCAAGTTTGCGGATGACATGAAGCTGGGGGGCAGTGTTAGCTGTGAGGAGGATGCTAGGAGGCTGCAAGGTGACTTGGATAGGCTGGGTGAGTGGGCAAATGCATGGCAGGTGCAGTATATTGTGGATAAATGTGAGGTTATCCACTTTGGTGGCAAAAACAGGAAAGTAGACTATTATCTGAATGGTGGCCGATTAGGAAAAGGGGAGATGCAATGAGACCTGGGTGTCATGGTACAACAGTCATTGAAAGTAGGCATGTGGGTGCAGCGGGCAGTGAAGAAAGCGAATGGTATGTTAGCATTTATAGCAAAAGGATTTGAGTATAGGAGCAGGGAGGTTCTACTGCAGTTGTACAGGGTCTTGGTGAGACCACACCCGGAGTATTGCGTACAGTTTTGGTCTCCTAATCTGTGGAAAGACATTCTTGCCTCAGAGGGAGTACAGAGAAGGTTCACCAGACTGATTCCTGGGATGGCAGGGCTTTCATATGAAGAAAGACTGGATAGACTCGGCTTGTACTCGCTAGAATTTAGAACAATGAGGGGGGATCTTATAGAAACTTACAAAATTCTTAGGGGGTTGGACAGGCTAGATGCAGGAAGATTAATCCCGATGTTGGGGAAGTCCAGAACAAGGGGTCACAGTTTAATGATAAGGGGGAAATCTTTTAGGACCAAGATGAGAAAATCATTTTTTACACAGAGAGTGGTGAATCTGTGGAATTCTCTGCCACAGAAGGTAGTTGAGGCCAGTTCATTGGCTATATTTCAGAGGGAGTTAGATGTGGCCCTTGTGGCTAAAGGGATCAGGGGGTATGGAGAGAAGGCAGGTACAGGATACAGAGGTGGATGATCAGCCATGATCATGTTGAATGGCGGTGCAGGCTCAAAGGGCCGAATGGCCTACTCCTGCACCTATTTTCTATGTTTCTATGTAAGCTTCTCCACCACGTCAAGGTGACAATCCACAGAGAAACTACACTGCGGCACACTACACTAAACTGAACAAAACTAAATGCTTCGCCAATATCCCTACACTATCAAACACTGCATACATATCTCCTCTCTGGATAACAGGTCCAATGCTTCACTCACTACCCCTCGATCAAGAAAAGTAATGTTCATCCTCATCACTAAAGCATTCTCTGACCAACACAATCTTGAATATTCCTGACATCTCCCTGTCTCAAGCTGACCTTAATACCATATAACCATATAATAATAATAATAATAATAATAATAATTTTATTTATAGAGCACTTTAAAAACAAACATAGCTGCATCAAAGTGCTGTACATCATTAATCATTGACAAAAAAGTTAATACACACCAAAAATAACAATGAAAAGAAATCGTAGGAAAAGACATGTAAAATAAAGAAACATCAAAAACACCAAAAACAGAAGCAAAGCCTCAGGCATGGTCAAAAGCCAGGGAGTACAAATGTGTTTTAACACTGGATTTGAAGATGGACAGTGAGGGGGCCTGTCTGATGTGCAATGGCAGGGTGTTCCAGAGTGCCGGAGCAGCAACAGAGAAGGCTCTATCCCCTCTGAGCCTCTGACTAGACCTCGGTACCTCCAGGAGCAGCTGACCAGCTGACCTGAGGGACTGGGCAGGAACGTATGGGTGGAGCAGCTCAGAGAGGTAAGGCGGGGCGAGCCCATTCAGAGATTTAAAAACAAATAACAGTATCTTAAAATGAACTCGAAAGTGCACCGGGAGCCAGTGGAGGGAGGCCAGAATTGGCGATATGTGCTCACTCTTTCGAGTCCCATATAACAATTACAGCATGGAAAACAGGCCATCTCGGCCCTTCAAGTCCGTGCCGAACTTCCGTGATATCCTGATCCTCTCTATCTCTCCAACATCTGATCCTCCCTAACCACTACCCTGACCTACCCATGATCATCTTGAATGTGGTGCTGGCTCAAAGGGCCGAATAGCCTATTCTTGCACCTATTTTTCTATGTTCCTGAGGTTTTTTTGGTTGCAATTTGTACCGACTCTTTGGGAATGATGTTGAATAGAATATGGTTCTAATGCAAACATGTGACCTTCCCGTAGACTATCTGTAATTGGTCTCTACTGGACTTTATCTTGCATTGCTTCTTTTATCAGGTATCTGTACTCTATGGATGGCTCAATTGTAATCATGTATAGTCCTTCCGCTGACTCAGGATAACTTTAAACTTTTAAACTTTAAGCTAAGCTAAACTATGGAACTAGGAAACTAAGACAAGCCCTTAAATGTCTGTGCTGAAAATGCAAGATAAGATCAAGAGTCAAGAGTCATGGAATTGTCATTTGGACCCCTGGAGGTCCAAACGAAATGCCGTTTCTGCAGCCATACATTACACACAAATAGACCTCAGACACAACATAATTACATTTAACATAAACATTCATCACATAGCTGTGATGGAAGGCCAAATAAACTTATCTCTCCACTGCAATCTCCCCCCCCCCCGATGAAAAGTCATATGATGGCGATTGTCCCGCGGCCATTGAAGCCACGCCGGGTGGTGCGAGGTCGCACACCGGGTCAGCCGCCGGTGTGCGCGCAAAGTCCGCGGCCATTCCAGCCGCGCGGGGCAGTGATGTAGGCCCTGCTCCAGGAGCTCTTCGACCCCGCAACTCGGGCGGGAGAAGTCGCCGTTGCAGGAGCCCCGAAAAGCGGTCTCCCTCCAGGGAGCCGTGGGCTCCCGGCGCCGTCGTCCACAGACCCGCAGCAGCAGCCTCCGACTCTCCGGTAGCAGCAGCAGCAGCAGCGGCAGCAGCAGCGCTCCTCCACCGCTCCACCCGCTCCGGACTCGGCCAGCTCCGCGACGGCAACGGTGAGTCGACACCCGAGTCCCCGGCTTCTTCCTGTTGGAGGCCGCTCCTCGTTGCGGCCTCAACGACACCTGAGACCCGGCGAGAAAAGGTCGGGTCTCCAGTGCAGGGAGAGATTCAAAAAGTTTCAAAACATCATTCCCAAAGAGTCGGTACAAATTGCAACCAAAAAAACCAAATCAAATCAAAAAGATAACTAACCTCATCTGCCTGCACTGGATCAATTTCCCCTCCATTCTCCGCATATCCTGGTGCCGATATAAAAATGTCCCTCCTTTAAACTTTGCCCCTCTTACCTTAAAGTGGTGCTGTTCAACACCAGGAGGGAATGATTGAAAAATGTATACTTGATAGAAAGTATAACTGCTAAACTCCAGTTGAGGACTGATGCCTTTAATATTATATGGAAACCGGTACGATTACAAATGCCAAGATTGATTACGGAAATGAATGGATGAGCTTGCTCTGGTGCCTGTGAATAAGATGCTTTTATGATAGAATGTTAAGAGCATTTGATACAATGCTAATAGAGGTTAGGTGATTTGTATTTTGTCATTTTGCGATTGTCTTTTATGTGATCCTTTGTTTTGTCTGTATGTGTATTTTGTTATGTCAATAAATGTTGTTAAAAAAAAAGTGGTGCTGGCTCAAAGGGCCGAATGGCCTACTCCTGCACCTATTGTCTATGACGTTTCTACCCTAGGAGAAAGGTTCTGACTGTCCACTCTGATATTTTTAATAAGGCCATAAGTGATTGCAGTAGAATTAGGCCATTCGGCCCATCAAGTCTACTCCGTCATTCAATCATGGCAGATCAATCGATCCCTCCTAACCCCATTCTCCTGCCTTCTTCCCATAACCTCTGACACCTGTACTAATCAAAAATTATATTTTATTTTATTATAAAATAATATTAATATTAAATAAAAGTATATTTTATATATTTCTGTCGGGTCTCCCCTGTGCCTCCAGCGTTCCGAAGTTAGGCGTGTCACGGTGTTGTTGTTGTGTGTAGGAGAGTGTTAATGTGCGGGGATCGCTGGTCGGCGCGGACCAGGTGGGCCGAAGGTCCTGTTTCCGCACTGTATCTCTAAACTAAACTAAAACTAAACTAAAACAGTCCAAGTTTGTCCAATCTCTCAAGGCGTGTGAACAGGCCCTTTAGCCCAACTTGCCCACACCGGTCAACAAGACCCATCTACACTAGTCCCGCCTACCTGCGTTTGGCCCATAGCCCTCTAAACCTGCCCTATCCATCATTCTCCTTGTAGCTAATGCCTCCCCTAATCCCGGCAGCATCCTTTACCCTGACTCTCAGTCTGAAGAAGCTTCTCGACCCGAAACGTCACCCATTCCCCTTTCCTCCAGAGATGCTGCCTGACCCGCTGAGTTTCTCCAGCCTTTTGTGTCTCTTCAGATTAAACCTGAAGGAACTGCATCTGCATTCTGGCAAATCTCTTCTACACTCTCTCCAAAGCCTCCCTGTCCTTCCTGCAATGAAGGGGGACTGGAAGAAGAGCAATGTTCATCAAAGTGTCGAAATAATGTGATTTTTAATGAAAATAGACTGCAAGACTTTGTAAGGTACAGGAATGGAATCATTTATTAAATGGTACTTATACATTTATTCTTTTTTAAATCAAGTAACATAATTTCCAGGCTTTGTGAAGGCCAAAAGCTAATTATAAAAGACATCAGTTCTGAATTAAGTATTGACGTAGAACTAGTTAATGCCAAAGAAGATAATCAGTGTTGTGATCCAATATTTAGACAGCATAGTTGACCCCAAACAGATATGACATGCCTGCATTGTAGTGGTACAATACCCAATGTTCTTTAATACAAACCAACACATAACACAACCGTAAAAATATTGTAAACATGTGGAATGAAAATCTAAAATGGCCGCAAAGGCATGTTTAAAACCAGCGATGATAATTTAACGCCATAAATAGATGAAATCTTTAGTTAGAGGGTGGTGAATCCGTGGAATCCATTGCCACGGAAGGATGTGGTGGCCAAGTCTTTGGATATATTTAAGGCAGAGATGGATAGATTCTTGATTAGTATGGGTGTCAGGGGTTATAGGATGAAGGCAGGAGAATGGGGTTGAGAGGGAGAGATAAATTGGCCACGATTGAATGGCGGAGTAGATTTGATGGGCCGAATGGCTTAATTCTACTCCTATCAGTTATTATGAAATCAGAAACTTAACAACACAAAAATAACAGTGTTAACTTTTTGATATAGAGTGAGAAGACAGTTTCCATACATTAATAGGTGAAATTAGAAATACATTCTACCCTCGTTATTACGGACCACTTTATAACGGATCTCGGTTATAACGGACTGCGGCATCCGATCGTGGTGGCAGCTGGCTCCAGATTCGGGAACAGTTTCTTCCCAGCTGTTATCAGGCAACTGAACCATCCTACCATAACCAGAGACCGGTCCTGAACTACTATCTACCTCATTGGAGACCCTCGGACTATTTTTGATCGGACTTTACTGGCTTTAACTTGCACTAAATGATATTTCCTTATCATATATCTGCGCACTGTAAATGGCTCGATTGTCCTGATTATTCTGTATCTTCCCTCTTTCTATTTTTTTTGTTTTTCTTTATGTACAACTACTACGGACTGACGCAAAACTGCATTTCGTTGTACTGATACTTGTATTTGTGCGATGACATTGAAGTTGAATTGAATTGAATTGAATTGAATGTGCACTGTAAATGGCTCGATTGTAATCCTGTATTGTCTTTCCACTGACTGGTTAGCACGCAACAAAAGCTTTTCACTGTGCCTCAGTACACGTGACACTAAACTGAACTGGCGAGTGGCACGCTAGGGGAGGCGGGTGGCATGGTGGTGGCGTGAGTATCTTGCGCATCCCAGGCGCACCGCATGCGTGGCCTGGTGCTCCCCGACCTGTAAATCCCCGCCCCCTGCAGTTTGACATCTCCCCCTCCCCTCCCACCCAGGCGCCATGCTTTTTCCTACCCAGCCTTGTTCAGTTCAGTTTAGTTTATTGTCACATGTTGGGAGGTACAGTGAAAAGCTTTTTGTTGCGTGCTATCCAGTCAGTGGAAAGACAACACATGATTACAATCGAGCCGTTTACAGTGTATTTAAAAGAGTGGAACGATTGTGAATAAAATTGTGAGAGGAATAGATCGGGTAGACACACACACACATACCCACACCCACACATACCACACACACACACACACACACACACACAGTCTCTTGTCCAGATTAGGGGAATCGAGAACCAGAGGACATAGGTTCAAGGTCAGGGGGAAAAGATTTAATAGGAATCTGAGGGGTCATTATTTCACAAAAATGGTGTATGGAACCAGCTGCTGGAGGAGGTAGTTGATGCTGGGACTATCCCAACGTTTAAGAAACAATTAGACAGGTACATGGATAGGACAGGTTTAGAGGGATATGGGCCAAATGCAAGCAGGTGGGTCTAGTGTAGATGGGACATGTTGGCCGGTGTGGGCCGAAGGGCCTGTTTGCACGATGTATCATTTTATGACTATGATTATAATGCGTGATTGCAGATCCACTTCTGTGATGAGCACACATAGTCGCCCGGCTTGGTCGCCATCTTGGATTTACCCAATTGGACTGTGGAGGCCAAATCAATGGGTATTTTTAAGGCGGAGAGAGATAGATTCACAATTAGTACGGGTGTCAGGGGTTTTGCGGAGAAGGCAGGAGAATGGGGTTGAGAGGGAAAGATAGATAGATCAGCCGTGATTGACTGGCAGAGTGGACGATGGGCCAAATGGCCTAATTTTTTCTCCTGTCTCTTATGAACTCATGACACCACCCCTATCCCTATGGTCCACAATAATGAGTTACAATCTGCTTAGTTCACCTTAATATTGGCAAAGTAACGCTGCTAAATGGAAATAAAAGAGGATTGTTTAGTGGTAGAACTAATTAACCACAAATGGTAACTTCAAATTCTCTAATGCCCTCCCAGGCAATATAAATTAAAACAAATGCCCATAACTCAAGGAACTTGAGGTGGAGTCAGTGGTTGGTCTGTCCATTATAGACAACTCATTCTGGAAAAGAGATGGGATCGTGCATCCAGTTCACATCCCCCTTGTTCAGAGACAAGGCTTCTTTGAGAGAGTAGAAGCAAAGGAACTGCAGATGCTGGTTGACCAAGGAAAAGCACAGAAATGCTGGAGGAACTCAGCGGGTCAGGCTGCATCACTGGAGAGCAGGCATTGGTGACGTTTCGGGTCAGGACCCTTTTCAAGGATCTTGAAGGGTCTTGGGGGGGTAACGCCGGCTGCAGGAGGCGCCCCCACCGTCCGGGACACAAAGATGGCCGGGCGAGGAGAGGGACGTCGGTTCACAGGAACTGCTCCAGTACATCGAGTGCGCGGGCCAACCGGACTTTGGACTTTGAATAATGGCGGCAAAAATGGCGGCGCCCGCATGTGTAATACATATAAAAAGAATTTCACTGCGCAGTTGCATATGTGACGAATAAAGGAAAGTAGACTATTATCTAAATGGTGGCCGATTAGGAAAAGGGGAGATGCAACGAGACCTGGGTGTCATGGTACACCAGTCATTGAAAGTGGGCATGCAGGTGCAGCAGGCAGTGAAGAAAGCGAATGGTATTTTGGCATTCATAGCAAAAGGATTTGAGTATAGGAGCAGGGAGGTTCTACTGCAGTTGTACAGGGTCTTGGTGAGACCACACATGGAGTATTGCGTACAGTTTTGGTCTCCTAATCTGTGGAAAGACATTCTTGCCTCAGAGGGAGTACAGAGAAGGTTCACCAGACTGATTCCTGGGATGTCAGGACCTTCATATGAAGAAAGACTGGATAGACTCGGCTTGTACTCGCTAGAATTTATAAGATTGAGGGGGGATCTTATAGAAACTTACAAAATTCTTAGGGGGTTGGACAGGCTAGATGCAGGAAGATTGTTCCCGATGTTGGGGAAGTCCAGGACAAGGGGGGTCACAGTTTAAGGATAAGAGGGAAGTCATTCAGGACCGAGATGAGGAAAACATTTTTCACACAGAGAATGGTGAATCTCAGGAACTCTCTGCCACAGAAGGTAGTTGAGGTCAGTTCATTGGCTATATTTAAGAAGGAGTTGTAAGTGGCCCTTGTGGCTAAAGGGATCAGGGGGAATGGAGAGAAGGCAGGTTGAGGATACTGAGTTGGAAGAAAAGCCATGAACAGATTGAATGACGGTGCATGCACGTAGGGCCGAATGGCCTACTCCTGCACCTAATTTCTATATTTCTATGTAAAGCACTGTTGCCCTGAAGTATAGAAGACCCTTCTTTTAGTTTAGTTTAGTTTAATGTCTCGTCTACCATGATACAGTGAAAAGCTTTTAGTTGTGTGTTAACCTGTCAGCCGAGAGACAACAGACATAAGGGAGCGGACCTGAAACGTCACCTGTCTATGTTCTCCAGAGATGCTGCCTGGCCCGCTGAGTTACTCCACCGTTGCATGTCTCTTCTTTGAGAGGGGCTCTCTTTCATCCTGCAAGGGTCGGGGAGATATTTCTTGGAAAAGATGGTCGGCCGCTGGTCCTCAGTGAAGGAGGAACTTTTGGGAGTGTCATTGAGCTAAAGGAAACCCAATATCTGAGCGGTAAGAACCAAAGATCCTATAGCGGAGCAAGATAGACCACTCCTGCTAAATGCAATGGGCTGACGTGTCATCCATTTCAGTAACCTGACCCGACCTGACTCGCAGTGTAATCAACGGTGCGGGGGAACAGTTTGTGTTAATATGTTCAAATTCAGAAAATGAAGAGAAGATATTTACCAAATAACTTTTATTTTTACGACGATGTTTCTGTAACCAGCTTCCGTCTCCGTACTAGTATCTTAGCTCCGCTTCGGGATCTTTGGTGCGGAGACGGAAGCCGGTTACGGAAATGGGGCCGATAATTACCCATGGATCTGCCCTTAACCGTACTACGTCTTATTCATCGAGTGGACCATCTTGCTCGCTATAGGATCTTTGGTAAGGACCAAGAGATTCAGAAGATTCAGATTCAGATTCAGAAAGCACAGAAATGAAGTTTCCTCCCGATGAGAATTCCTGACCTATCTGTGTGATGGAAAGGCCTGGATAGAGTGGACGTGGAGCCGATGTTCCCACCAGCGGGAGAGCCTAGGACCAGTGGCCACAGTCTCAGAATCAAAGGATGTACCTTTAGAAAGGAGATGAGGAGGAATTTCTTTAGGTGGTAAATCAGTGGAATTCATTGCTGTAGAAGGCTGTAGATTTTTTGGGTCATTGTTTTTCTTAAGGCGGAGATTGACAGATTCTCAAATATTACAGGGGTCGGGGTTATGGGGAGAAGGTTGGAGAATGGGGTTGAGAGGGAAAGATAGATCAGCCAGATAGATCTGACTTGATGGGCTGAATGGCCTAATTCTGATCCTAGAACTTATGGTCACTGAAGTTGCTGGATTTCCTTTATTGTTAGCTTCAAACCATTATAGTTCATAAGTGATAGGAGCAGAATTAGGTCATTCAGTCCTTCAAGTCTGCTTTGCCATTCAACCATGGATGATCTATCTCTCCCTCTTGACCCCATTCTCCTGCCTTCTCCCCATAACCCCCGACACCTTTACGAATTAAAGCATGAACTTCTGAATTTAGCCAGATCTTCTCTTAATAGTGCATGACAATCACCCCACTAATGTACACACTTTGAAGCCCAACTACCGATCGAAACTAATGGGGCCGTCCCACTTACCCGACTTTTTCGGCGACTGCCGGCACCCGTCACAGGACGTTGCAGGTCGCCGAAAATCTTCAACCTGTTGAAAACCCAGCGGCGACCAGAACAAGGTACGACTCTTTGGGCGAATCCTCACGACCATACGGGCTTCATCCCGCGACATGTCGCCAGGGTGTCGCCTGTATGGTCGTGAGTAGTCTCCTCAGTCGCCCAAAGAGTCGTAGCGCCTTTCTGGTCGCCGCTGGATTTTCAACATGTTGAAAATTTCCGGCGACCTGCACCGACCTATGACGGGCGCCAGCAGTTGCTGAAAAAGTCACGTAAGTGGGACAGGCCCATAAAGCACATGATATGCGACAAAGAAAGCTTTGCTTAAAAATAAAACGCAATCGTCATCAACCACCCGTAAATAAATACTGCGATAAACGGTGAATCTTTTTGCGTTACGTACAGTCTCAAAATGCCGTCAAATTAACATGCATGGAAGAAGAGTTGTAGACGCAGTCTTTTGTAAATATCGGTATTTAATGGAATTATTCTCTACGACCTCCTACCAATCATGAATTCTCTGCATCTCGCAAATTGCATACATTTCTAGATTACGCGCAGATCGCTGCTGGCCACGACGCCTTCTGAACGAACGTGTTGTGGGACTGAAAAATGAATAACGTTACATTCTCTCTCAATGGCGACATTTTTGTTCTGCTCAAAAAATATGCGTAAGTCTCTTGCGAGTTTTGCTGGGACTAAGATCATCCTTGCCTTGCCACATTCTGGCCAGAGACGGCGGTGGAGGCCAAGTCATTGGGTATTGTAACGGTGGAGATTGATTGAATAATAAGGGGTATCAGGGGTTGTGGGGAGAAGGCTGGGGAGAATGGGGTTGAGAGGGGAGAGATAGGTCGGCCATGTTTGAATGGCGGCGTAGACTCGATGGGCCAAATGGCCTAATTCTGCTCCCATGACTTGTGAGCTTAAAAAAAAAAAAAAAAACACCCTACCTTTTTTCACAGAAAAAAGTAAGTTGACACCCAGATAAGTGGAACAGAATCTAAAAAGTACCTTTGCTCCTTCTCTCCAGCTTGAAGCGGCAATTCACTGAAAGTGTGCTTTGACAACTAACGTCAAGGCAAGGCAATAAAAAGTTGGAGAGACTGTAACAGAAAAGGGGATGAGGTAGCCTTTTGCTGTAAACGGGGGGGGAAAAAAAAAAAAGAGGTCTGTTTCACCAAGTCAAAACATACCGTAACAATTCCACGTGCGCTAATATTACAACAACAACAACAAAACCATTGGATTATGATCAGTGAGTACATAAGCATTCAGTACAATAAAACAATTCTACCGTTATTATTTTAATACAAAAATAACAAATACAAAAAAAGATGCCATCAATTTGATTATCAGAAACATAGGGCTATGTAAAGCTCAGAGGTAGTTACTAACAACAGTGTGTGGATATAGATATCGATACCAGTCTCTAAAACTATTTGGTTTGTTCAAAGTACTTTTGAATAAGTCACCAGTACTTAAATCTGTAAATAAAAATAAACCTACTTGGTATATTCCCTGAGTAAAGTTTGTTCTCCTGAGATATACTTTGGAGTAATATTGACCTTAACATTACAATATACAAAAATACAAAACCAATCTTTTTGTCTTTTTTCAGATATGTTTGGTCTGTGCTCTCGGTCCGAGTTCAGTGTGATACACCAGTAGTTCCCTGCAGTGTGATATTTCACATGCTTGGCAATGTCTTTTTCACTTGCACCCCAGGAGAAGAACGTTTTGGTGCCTGGGGCCATGTTGACTAAGAATCTTATCTCAGCTTTGAACTTTCCATCGTAAGCAGGGAAATTGTCCGACTAAGGAAATATTCACGCTTTCTTCATTCAATAAGGTCAAGAAACTTTGGTTTACCATGTCAAAGTGACTTAGAGCTTGCATTATCCTTGTTGTTTCTTGCCTAATCTCTTTCTCTTTAATTAGAAAAAAAAGGCCTACACATGTAGATTAAGCAGCACTGCTCTGGATTTGTCTATACACTTTTAAATAAAGAAATAATCCTTACATTACGTAAACGCACATTTCTCGATAGGTACAACACATTCAATATCGTCGAGGTTTCAGATTATGGGGACGTTTCGCTGTGTATAACATCGAGACAGCTTCAGTAGGAGGCCTGTGTACTTCAGTCACAGACACTTCGTTGGGTTAAAGTGTTTCAAACAGGCTCTATCCACGCACATTCAGGTAGTACATGCTTGTCTGTAGCACACACGCGCACACACACACACACACACTGAGCAGCAAGTTTTGTTCTCAGTGCCACGGAGGTGGAAAGCAACAATCTCTTCCTCGTGTCGAAGAACAGAAATGTTTGCCACACTTAATTTATCATACTTGCATTGTCCGGCTAATGCCGACCAGATTCCAGCCTGACCAATATACATCCACTTTGAAGTCTCCTGCGGTATCAGCTTTCACATGAACTCAAGCCTCCGGGGGTATTTTTGAAAGGGTGCAGCCAAATAGCTTCTCTCCCCCCCCCCCCCCCCCCCCCCCCCCCTGAATTTGTACAAAGTAGTCTCCCTGTGGCAAATATATAATCACATCAACGCACATGACCTCGCCACCGGGCAGATGCCGTTCAAAACTCCCCTTTGCTTTTAAAGCCCGGTTATGGCTGCTCCCCTTCTTTCCGACCTACCGCAAATTGCAGGTTCCACCATGTAACGTTATCCGGGTGAACCGTGTTAATGTTAGGAACTTGGTGGTAGCAGGTCTAAATCCAACCCGGGTTTTAAGCGATGCACTGCCCTTTCAGTCATGTTTATCGCTGGGCGTTTTACAAAGAAATTCGAGCATTCCTGCCAGCATCACTTGGGATGTGTTGAAATGCCATTTAAATAGCAGTTCAAAGGAGCGACCTTCATCCCAATTCCATTAGCTATAATGAGATGCCAAGGTCAGTTCAGTTCCTGACCTCAGTTTGTTGTACGTTCTTGCCCTTTCCTTTTCCACAGTATATCTAATGAAATTTTATAACTTGATTAATAGTGGGAAGTGAAAAGTGACTGTTTAAACTAAGCCTTCAATCGCATTCAGCAGCACCGAGGCAGGTCTTGCTAAGATGCTTCAACCAAAAAATAAGACTGAACCAGCAGGGTGGCGCAGCGGTAGAGTTGCTGCCTTACAGCGCCACAGACCCGGGTTCGATCCGGACTACGGGTGCTGTCTGTACGGAGTTTGTACGTTCTTCCAGTGACCTTAGTGGGTTTTCCCTGGGAACTCCGGTTTCCCCCCACACTCCAAAGACGTACAGACGTACGTAGGATAATTGGCTTGGTAAAAAATGTGCTTCAGTATATTGTAAATTGTCCTCGGTGTGTGTGTGTGTAGGATAGTGCTAGCGAGCGGGGATCACTGGTCGGTGCGGATTCAGTGGGCTGAAGGGCCTGTTTCCGCGCTGTGTCTCTAAATTAAACTGAACTAAACAAAACTAAACTGCTCAGTGAAATGAATTAATTTCTAATACCCCCAGTGATTTTAATGAGCAGCGAATGAGAACATTTTAGTTTTATACTTTAAAAATACAGCACGGAATCAGGCCTTTCGGCCTACCTAGTCCGCACCGACCAGCCTGTACACTAACTCTATCCTACACACGAGAGACAATTTAACAATTTTATCAAAACCAATTAACCTACAAAATGCCGGAGTAACTCAGCGGGTCATGCGGCATCTCCGGAGAAAAGGAATGGTTGACGTTTCAGGTCGAGACCCTTCTTCAGACTCAATGTTCTGAGCAATGGCAATGTTCGTTTAATTTAAAATCAGCCTACAAACTTGTGTGCCTTTGGAGTTGGGGAGGCAACTGGAGCACGGGGAGAATATACAAACTCCGTAGACAGGGCCCGCAGTCAGAATTGAACCCGGGTCTCTGGCGCTGTAAGGCAGCAACTCTACCGCTGCGCCACCGTTGATTCATGCTCTGTTACGGCTCATTCCTTTTACTTTTATTAACTGCCAGCAATTGCCCTTTGGAAACATAACTCTCTGGTGTGCATTATAAAGCAGGGAGCAGGGAAACTCCACATCGATGCCTCTCACAGAGTATCAGTGGTGTCTAACTGGGCCTGTACTCGCTGGAGTTTAGAAGGATGAGAGGGGGGGGGGGGGGTACATTGAAACTTACCGAATAGTGAAAAGCCTGGATAGAGTGGATGTGGAGAGGATGTTACCACGAGTGGGAGAGTCTAGGACCAGAGGGCACAGCCTCAGAATTAAAGTTGGTATGTTTAGGAAGCATATGAGGAGGAATTTATTTAGTCAGGGGGTGGCTGTTCTGTGGAATTCATTGCCACAGAAAGCTGTGGAGGCCATTAATGGGTATATTTAAGGCAGAGATTGATAGATTCTTGATTAGTACGGGTGTCAGGGGTTACGGGGAGAAGGCAGGAGAATGGAGTTAAGAGGGAGAGATAGATCAGCCACTATTGAATGGCGGAGTAGATTTGATGGGCCAAATGGCCAAATTCTGCTCCTATTACATGAATTTATGAACTTGTGAACTCAATGTTCGTACTCCCAATGACCTAACAATGGAAACAAGGAACTGCAGATGCTGGTTTACACAAAGGACACTGGGGTGCGTCAGTTTCTCTGGAGAACGTGTATAAGTGATGTTTCGGGTCAGGGGCCTCCTTCAGACTGATCGTGACAATTTGGTTTGGGACCCTTCTTCAGACTCAACATGTCCATGCTACGCTAGTCCCACCTGCCCGCGTTTGGTCCATATCCCTCCAAACCTGTCCTATCCATGTAACTGTCTAAATGTTTCTTAAACGTTGGGATAGTCCCAGCCTCAACCACCTCCTCTGGCTGATAGGGGGAGAGAAAGCTGGAAGATTTGAGTCTTTTCTGGTTGTGGGGGGGGGGGTAGTATCAGCTAATGCTGTTTGGAACTCCTTTCCTGATTGTTCTGTTCCATCCAGTTGGGAAAAGCCCAGCTTTGATGATTGTTACTGCCTAAGGTTTAGATTTAGAGGAGTATGCAGACAGGTGGGACTAGTATAGATGGGACATGTTGGCCGGTGTGGACAAGTTGAGCTGAAGGGCCTGTTTCCACGCTGTATCACTGTGGTTCTATTTCCTGCGTTTTTTGCTAATAATATAAGTTTGATTATCATGGGCACTAATTAAAACTAATATCTCAGAGTGATTTCCACATAAGCAAGATCTTTAGTTTAGTTTAGTTTAGTTTAGAGATATGGCACTAAAACAGGCCCTTTTGGCCCACCGAATGTGCCGACCAGCGATCTCTGCATATTAACACTGCCCTACGCACGCCAATGGGCCTGTTTCCACCGTTTCCTTAAACTGAGCTTGGATAGCTGACATTTCAGATCAGGACCGTTCTCCTCGAATGAGAGCTTATGTTTTGGCAGGGACTATCTGAAGGGTTTCGGCCCGAAACGTTGCCTATTTCCTTCACTCCATAGATGCTGCTGCACCCGCTGAGTTTCTCCAGATTTTTGTGTACCTTCGATTTTCCAGCAAATGCAGTTCCTTCTTAAACACTATCCCAACATTGATTGTGGATGATCAGCCATGATCGTATTGAATGGCGGTGCTGGCTCGAAGGGCCGAATGGCCTACTCTGCCTCAGAGGGAGGTGGAGGCCGGTTCTCTGGATACTTTCAAGAGAGAGCTAGATAGGGCTCATAAAGATAGCGGAGTCAGGGGATATGGGGAGAAGGCAGGAACGAGGAACTGATTGGGGATGATCAGCCATGATCACATTGAATGGCGGTGCTGGCTCGAAGGGCCGAATGGCCTACTCCTGCACCTATTGTCTATTGAACCTATTGTCTATTGAATCAGTTAAGGCAGGTACATGGATATGGCAGGTTTGGAGGGATATGGACCAAATGCAGGCAGGTGGGACGAGTGTAGCTGGGACATGTTGGCCGGTGTGGGCAAGTCGGGCCGAAGGGCCTGTTTCCACTCCATGACTCTTCATCCTATGACCCTTCATCATGCTGTGGTTGAAGTGGTTTCTTCTCCAAGTGCCACACTCTTAAGTGGAAGCTGATAACCAATGGAAATTCCAAGTTCATGTGGTTGAGGCAACCTATTGAGGCTGGAATCATCTTGCATTAGGTGGACCTTTTAGAGAAAAATCTTGAACTAATACTGCATCTCTTGCAGAAACAAAGTTGCCTGCTGCCTACCGAACACCAGCAGAAATGACGTGACATTCAAATCTTCAGCACACTAATTCCTAATCTTTTTCTTTTTATAATGTAGACCTATATATATCGGGACATAGATATATATATATATTTATATGAAAGTATTCTACAGTGTTCACAGATTCGAGTTTAAGACACAATTAACAAAATAAACCCCTCCTCCCGCCCCCCTCCCCACACCTCAAAAAAAAAAGGCATTTGCATCACAGACACACAAACACATTCACATTATCTGTAGTTTCAACGAACCGATATCCAAGTTCAAGACAAGAGGCTTTTACCTCAGCAGCGGTGTTGCACAGAGAAGTAAACGCACAGCCGTGTATTATTTATTGTCACATACAATCAGCAGACATCCAGCCAGACACTTGGTGATTGACTCGATGCCCTAACTCTGGCAGCAATCGATGTCTCGATTTCCTTTGGTATTCAACGTGTGTTAAGGGCATCGTCGATCGATCGATCGATCCGGCTCGTGGGTGGAGCCAGCTGTGCAACCGGGTCTGGTCGTAGTGTTATTCGTATTGCTTGGGTCGAAGTCCGGAGTTGGGGGCGAGAGTTGTTTGAAGAGTACACGGTATAAAAAATATTAGAAAAGCCAAAAAGAACGCACACCGCCGGACCACCCGAAGGCCACGCTAGGCCGGGGGCGTGGTACGGAGGGAGAGGCCTCTAGCCTGCATATTTAGGTAAAATATAGAGCACATTGGACGTGCGTGAATTTAATCCAAACGGCAACACCTCGCACGGGTTGAATTAAGTCTCATCTCATTCATCCCCCAATGAAAGGACTGGCAGCGTGTGTGATTTTATTTCCCCGTCACTTTTGCAAGTTTTGAGGTAGTTTGAGATCCTATTTGTTCTTTTCTCTCATAATATATATATGTGTGTGTGTGTGTGTGTGTGTGTGTGTGTGTGTGTGTGTGTGTGTGTGTGTGTGTGTGTGTGTGTGTGTGTGTGTGTGTGTGTGTGTGTGTGTGTGTGTGTGTGTGTGTGTGTGTGTGTGTGTGTGCGCGTGTGTGTGTGAGTGTGCGTGTGTGTGTGTGTGTGTGTGTGTGTGAGAGTGTGCGGGCGCGCGTGTGTGTGTGAGTGTGCGCGAGTGCGCTTGCGTGTGTGTGTGTGCGTGTGTGTGAGTGTGAGTGTGTGTGTGCGTGTGTGTGTGTGTGTATGTGCGTGTGTGTGTGTGTGTGTGTGTGTTTAACAAAAAAAAATTCAACGGAGGTCACTTGCTCTCTGTTTTTTTCCGTTTCTGAACAGCGGACCCTTTCCTGGTGGGTTCTTCGGGACAAGCTGTGGCCTCGTGGGATGACTTGGTGGAGTTTTCCGACTCGGCCTTCTCCTCCTGCGGGCGAGACGGGGCCGGGGGGCCTTGTGTCCCCGCTGATTCCCCCCTGGGCAGGGCGGCGTGGTGAGAGGAGGGGGTGGAGGTGGAAGGCTGAGGATCGGCTTCGTGCTTTCCCTGAGGAGGGGCGAGGGGCTGGGGGGGGAGAGTTTTGAGGGGACAGTTGGCCACCATGTGCGTGATGCTCTGGCAGTAATGGCACTTCTTTGGCTGAGGAGGTAGACTACATTCCTTCGCGTGGTGGTCGAGGCCTCCGCAGTTGTAACACCTGCATCGAAAACAAAGCAAGAGTCAAGACAAGTGGCCGAATATCACATAGCAGAGATACAGCGTGGAAACAGGCCCTTCCGACCCAACTTGCCCACACCGGCCATAGACAAAGACAATAGACAATAGGTGCAGGAGTAGCCAGCACCGCCATTTAGAAACATAGAAACATAGAAAATAGGTGCAGGAGTAAGCCATTTGGCCCTTCGAGCCTGCACCGCCATTCAATATGATCATGGCTGATCATCCAACTCAGTATCCCATCCCTGCCTTCTCTCCATACCCCCTGATCCCTTTTAGCCACAAGGGCCACATCTAACTCCCTCTTAAATATAACCAATGAACTGTGGCCTCAACTACATTCTGTGGCAGAGAATTCCACAGATTCACCACTCTCTGTGTAAAAAATGATTTTCTCATCTCGGTCCTAAAAGACTTCCCTCTTATCCTTAAACTGTGACCCCTAGTTTTGGACTACCCCAACATCGGGAACAATCTTCCTGCATCTAGCCTGTCCAACCCCTTAAGAATTTTGTAAGTGTCTATAAGATCCCCCCCCTCAATCTTCTGAATTCTAGCGTGTACAAGCCGATTACTGTGATCATGGCTGATCATCCCCAATCTGTACCCCGTTCCTGCCTTCTCCCCATATCCCCTGACTCCGCTATCTTTACGAGCTCTATCTAACTCTCTCTTGAAAGCATCCAGAGAATCGGCCGCCACTGCCTTCTGAGGCAGAGAATTCCTCAGTTTCACCTCTCTGGGTGAAAACGTTTTTCCTCAACTCCGTTCTAAATGGCCTACCCCTTATTCTTAAACTGTGGCCCCTGGTTCTGGACTTCCACAACATCGGGAACATGTTTCCTGCCTCTACCGTGTCCAAACCCTTAATAATCTTATATATTAGGGAGGGTGGGTAAGGGTTATTTTGTTATTATATACAAAAAACAAAATGGAGGAAAATGCAATGCAATTTGTCAGGTGTATTGTAATTTTTTTTCCTCAAATAAAAATTAAATACCAAAATCTTATGTGTTTCAATAAGATCTCCTCTCATCCTTTTAAATTTCAGTGTGTACAAGCCCAGTGGCTCCATTCTTTCAACATATGACAGTCCCGCCATCCCGGGAATTAACCTCGTGAACTTGTCCCATCTACATATAGGCCTGTTTTTGGCCCATATCCCTCCAAACCTGCCTTATCCATGTACCTGTCTAAATGTTTCTTAAATGTTGGGATATCACCTGCCGAAACGTCACCTCTCTGTCTGGAGACGGTCCCGATATGAAATGCCAGCAACGAAATGTCTGGCAGTATCACTCTGCACAGGCAAGTGAATGTGGGGGCCATGCCTGGGCATGTAGACAAAGACATTGGAGCAACTGCACTAGTCCCACCTACCCGCGTTTGGCCCATAGCCCTCCGAACCTGTCCTATCCATGTACCTGTCTAAATGTTTCTTAAATGTTGGGATAGTCCCTGCATCAACTACCTCCTCCGGCAGCTCGTTCCATTCACCCACCACCCTTTGTTTGGATAAGTTACCCATTTCAGGTTCCTATTAAATCTTTCCCCCCTCACCTTCTACCAATGATATCTGCCTCTCAATCACCCTACACTGGGCAAGAGACTCTTTGCCTTTACCTGATCTATTTCTCTCGATCTAAATGTAGACAATAGAAAATAGGTGCAGGAGTAGGCCGTTATCACTTTGAATGGCGGTGCTGGATCGAAGGGCCGAATGGCCTACTCCTGAACCTATTGTCTATTGCCATTCGGCCCTCCGAGCCAACACCGCCATCCAATGTGATCATGGCTGGTCATCTCCAATCAGTACCCCGTTCCTGCCTTCTCCCCATATCCTCATGACTCCGCTATCTTTAAGAGCTCTATCTAGTTCTCTCTTGAAAGTATCCAGAGAACCGGCCTCCACCGCCCTCTGAGGCAGAGACTTGGATGTATAGGATGGTACATGGTTGCTTCGTTGCTGAACACTTTAACTCCCCCTCCCATTCCCACACTGACCTTTCTGCTCTGGGCCTCCTCCACTGTCAAGAGTGAGGCCCCACAGGCAAATTGGAGAAACAGCACCTCATATTTCACTTGGGCAGCTGACAACCCAGCTGTATGAATATTGATTTAGCTCATTTCAAGTTACCATTGCACTCCCACTCTCTCTCCGCCCCTCCCCCACCAAGCCGACCTGCCAGTTCCACTCTTCGCATCCATATATCCCTCTGATATCGCCCCTTCCACAGCCAACAATGGACCATTGTGGGCTCCACTTTTCCTTGGCCATCAGTGCCAGCTCTGATGTGTTCTGATCCCCATCATACGTCCAGTTTCCCTCTCTCCCCCGACGCAGTATGAAGAAGGGTCTCGACCCGAAACGTCACCTATTCCTTTTCTCCAGGGATGCCTCAACTGGTACAACGATGCTTGCAAATACACTGTGGCTTCAATAATCAGAAGAAACTATTTATCACAAGAGGTTATCCGTCAGTTCAACTCAGGAAGTCAGAAATTCCACACGAACACCATTCATATATGGTTTTATCTAACTTGGTTGGAGAGCATGAAAACAAAGGATTTTCACTTTTTTCAATACATGTGACACTAATATACTTCAGACTTCAGACTGCAGAGATACAGCGGGGAAACTGACCCTTCAGCCCACCGAGTACACGCCGACCAGCGATCACCCCGACACTAGCACTATTTTGATTGCGATATTTTGAGTGGGATATTTGTTACACTGATTGTATTGGGAAGGGTGACTATAGGTTGATGGATTGTATATATGACTAAAGGGCCTGTCCCACGAGCATGCGACTCCATGCGGCAAGCGCGTCCTAAAGGGCCGGTCCCACCAGTATGCGCTTGCATGCGGCAAGCGCGACCTAACGTGGTCGCTTGATCCGTACGGCCTCGCGGAGCCAGTCCCACTTCGATCGCTGGAGCCGTATGGAGTTGTGCGCAGCTGGTCCCGACATCGCGCGGGGCTCCGGAAAACTGACCTTGTTCAAAAATTCCGCGCGGCAATGGCCTACCGGCCCGCAGCCGCCTCGACGCCGTACGTCACGGGCAAACTTCCCGCGGACTTCGCTCGAATTTCACGTCACTCACTCGCCCCCGCTTCTGGTTTGGTCTTGCTTGCCGCATGCAGGCGCATGCTGGTGGGACAGGCCCTTTAGAGGTACTGTCCCACGAGCACATTAGGTTTTTTCCTTTTCTTTTTTACCTCTTTTCTCTCTTTTTTTGTATGGCTTTGTAAATATTTGATTAGTGTATAAATGTAAATAATTTGGTGTACATATGGAAATAGGCGTTTATAGCTGCTAAATTTGTATAAGATAATTATAAGGGGTGGGGACTTCTTCCTGCTCCTTTTAGGACACGTTCGATTCATTTGTTTCTAAATATTGTTTATGACACTTTAGAAATAATTCTTGTTTTGTTTTTTTTGTATACTGTTTCATACTTGCTTTTTATTTTTTTATTCTGTTTGAAATAAAAATATTCATAAATAACATATAAATATCCTACACACTGGGGACAATTTACAGTTTTTACTGAAGCCAATTAACCTAAATACCTGGGGCTGCACGGTGGTGCAGCGGTAGAGCTGCTGCCTCACAGCGCCAGAGACCCGGGTTCGATCTTCTGTCTGCGTGTCATTTGTACGTTCTCCCCGTGACCCCGTGGGTTTTCTCCGGGTGCACTGGATTCTTTCCACACTTCCCTTCCAGGTCTGTAGGTTAATTGCCTTCTGTAAAATGGCTGCTAGTGTGCAGGATAGAACGTGTGTACGGGGATCGCTGGACGGCGCGGATTCAGCGGGCCGAAGGGCCTGTTTTTCACTCTGTACCTCTGAAGTCTAAAACCTAAACTGAAACTAAGACTATCGCTGAATTCTGTGAAGTCTGGAAAAGGGCCAAAAGTAAAACATAGAGTTGTACAATTGGATTTTACAATCAGGAAACAGAAGCCAGCTAGGATGTTTGTTGTAGAATGAAATTCAGGTTCATAGTTGGACAAAATGTACAAATTACCACAAGAGGGCAATAAAGCCATGAATTCGTGGCTGTCATGAACTCCAAATGATTGATAAATGGGCCAAAGGGCCTGTTTTGATGTTGCATCTTTCAATTAACTAATCAATAATCAATAATCCATGCCAACCATCGATCACCCGCTCACACTAGTGTTACGCTATCCCACTTTCTCATCCACTCCCGACACACTTGCGGGGAATTTATAGAGGGCACATTAACTTACGAACCCGCTCCTCTTTGAGGCGTGTGAGATAAAGAGAGAGTTAGAGTTTTCAAGAGAGTTAAGGGCCTGTCTCACTTGGGCAACATTTTAGGCGACGGTATCTCCCTGGCGCCCCAGGAATTTGGAATATTCAAAATACTTGCGCGACATCTACGTGTCTTGTCGTGCGCCCGTTCGCACGATGACGTACGGGCGACGGGTGGTGACGCACGGCCATTGCCTATGTTAATTTATTTTGCATCACCGTGCTTCACCACGTGTCGCACGTACGCCATGATGCGTCGCGGCGCGTCCCCTTTTATGGGGAAGCTGGTTAATCAACTGGCGTCTCGCGCCCCAGATGACGCAACCTGTCGAATTTTGCCGTATATCGTGTATATCGGGTGGACGTACATTGACGCCGCTTGACGGCTGTGAGGTCACAGGCGCTGTCCTATGCTCCGTATGCTGTCGCACGCTGTCCTATGGTGACGCACGGTGCCGCGCGCCCTGTCCCACGTTGACACGTGGAAATTGGTGACGCACGCAGAGTGACGTACCTTGACGCAGCTGTGTCGCATCCTGTCGTACGACTCGACGGTTTTCAGGCGACATCTGGTGTCAGTCACTGACGGCCATAATCGCCCATAAAATCACTGAGTGGGACAGGCCCTCTAGATTTATCTCTTCGGGCTAATGGAATCAAGGGATATGTGGAAAAAGCAGGAATGGGGGTACTGATTGTGGATGATCAGCCATGATCATATTGAATGGTGGTGCTGGCTCGAAGGACCGAATGGCCTACTCCTCCGCCTATTTTCTATGTTTCTATGTTAAAACCAGAGCCACCGGTGGAAAACCGCGCATGCAAACTCCACACAGACAGCACCTGAGGTCAGGATTGAACCTATGCCTCTGGGCTTGTGAGGCAGCGGTTGTACCAGCTTGCACCACTGTGCCGTCCCTCTCCTTGTTCTCAAACGTACGCTGCAGTGAAAAAGGATTTATACACCACGACAGCTCAACTGTAATCACGTATTGTCTTTCCGCTGAGTGAACAGCCCGCAACAAAAAAGCTTTTCACTGCACCTCGTGACAATAATAAACCAAACTAAACGTACGGCCCGTGTGACACAGAGATTAAATAACAGCTTCTTCCCTAACTCAGGAATAGCTTCTTCGCCTCTGTTATCTGGTTTCTGAACGGTCCTTCCATAAGCTAGGGTACTGTCCGATTCACCTCTACCCCATTGTGGACATTGGACTTTATCACTGGAACTGATGCGCTACAATGCTGAGAACTATATCCTTCACTCTGTATCTTCCCCTTTGCTCTTCCCATTGTGCTTGAGTTTGACTTGATTATATTTAGCTTAATTTAGTTCATTCTATAATTTAGTTTATTGTCACGTCTACAGTGAAAAGAATTTTCACGGGTACTGTCTGTACGGAGTTTGCACGTTCTCCCTATGACCACATGGATTTTCCCCGGGTGCTCCGGTTTCCTCCCACACTCCAAAGACATACAGGTTTGTAGGTTAATTGGCTTCGGTAAAATTGTTAATTGTCTCCGGCGTGTGGGATATTGCTGGTGTACGGAGATTTCTGGTCGGCACAGACTTGATGGGCTGAAGGGCCTGTTTCCGTGCTGTATCTCTGAACTAAACCGAACAAAAAGGCTTTTCATTCAACCTCGGTTCATGAGACAATAATATAAACTAAACTAAACTAAACTAACCTCTCCTTATAACTTAGACAATAGACAATAGGTGCAGGAGTAGGCCATTCGGCCCTTTGAGCCAGCACTGCCATTCAATGAGATCATGGCTGATCATCCACAATCAGTACCCCGTTCCTGCCTTCTCCTCATATCCCCTGACTCCGCTATCTTTAAGAGCCCTATCAAGCTCTCTCTTGAAAGTATCCAGAGAACTGGCTTCCACCGCCCTCTGAGGCAGAGAATTCCACACTCACAACTCTCTGTGAGAAAAAGTGTTTCCTCGTCTCCGTTCTAAATGACTTACCCATTATTCTGAAACTCTGGCCCCTGGTTCACGACTTCCCCAACATCAGGAACATGTTTCCTGCCTCTAGCGTGTCCAAACCCTTAATAATCTTATATGTTTCAATGAGATATCCTCTCATCCTTCTAAACTGTACAAGCCCAACCGCTCCATTCTCTCAGCATATAATAGTCCCGCCATCTCGGGAATTAACCTTGTAAACCTACGCTGCCCTCCCTCAATAGCAAGAATTCCTCAAATTAGGGGACCAAAACTGCACACAATACTCCAGGTGTGGTCTCACTAGGGCTCTGTACAACTGCAGAAGGACCTCTTTGTTCCTTTACTCGACTCTTCTTGTTATAAAGGCCAACATGCCATTCGCTTTCTTCACTGCCTGCTGTACCTGCATGCTTACTTAAACATGAAATATACCGCATGGATATTGTGGGCCGAAGGGCCTCTTGATGTGCTATACTGTTTTATGTTCCATGTACCTGTAAAGCTGCAGCAGGTAAGAATTTCATTGTTCTGGTCTAATACATATGGCAATTAAATACTCTTGGCTCTCAAGCAAGTAGGTTCAGGTACAGCTTTATCATTGTCCCCTGTACCGAGGCACAGTAAAAAGCTTTGTTTGAATGCTATTTAATCAAATCGGAAAATATTATTCATTAATACAATCTAGCCAAACTCATGCACAATGGGTAGATGAAAGGAAAAAGAGACAGAGTGCAGAATATAGTTCTCAGCAGAGGGGAGAGGAAAATCACGACATTGGACTTTGTCTAAAGTACTTTGTCTAAAGGGCAGTCACAGTGGCACAGCGGTAGAGTTGCTGCCTTACAGTGAATGCAGTGCTGGAGACCCGGGTTCGATCCCGGTTGAAGATTTTTAGCGACCTGCAACGACGGGTGGCGGGCAGTCGCCGAAAAAGTCGCGTAAGTGGGACAGGCAAGCGCCAGAGACTCAGATTCGACCTTGACCGTGGGTGCTGTCTGTACGGAGTTTGTCCGCTCTCCCCGTGGGGTTTCTCTGACCTGTGAAACGTCACCTATCCATGTTCTCCACAGATGCTGCCTAACCCACTGAGTTACTCCAGCACTCTGTGAAACATCACCTATCCATGTTCTCCACAGATGCTGCCTGACCTGCTGAGTTACTCCAGCACTCTGTGAAACGTCACCTATCCATGTTCTCCACAGATGCTGCGTGACCCGCTGAGTTACTCCAGCACTCTGTGTCTTTGCTTCTTATGTTATGGCAGACTCTGGCCAGCAGGTAGAGCTGCTGAGCAAGTTTTTTATATTAAACAAACAGTCCGAGATTATGCTGGCTTATGTTCAACAGTCGGTATTTCCCTGTTTAAATATGATGCAATATTTTGGCAAGTGTAAACTGCAAGCATGGGATTTCCCCACGTGTATAGTCAAACACGGAAGTGCTGAACTTAACAACAGTTGCCAAACTGCTTGGAATTTAAAAGGACACAGAGTGCTGGAGTAACTCAGTGGGTCAGGAAACATCTCTGCAAGACATGGATTCATAGAGTGATACAACATAGAAACAGGCCCTTCGGCCCAACTTGCCCACACCAGCCAACATGTCCCTGCTACACTAGTCCCACCTGCCTGTGCTTGGTCCATACCCCTCCAAATCTGTCCTATCCATGTACCTGTCCAGATGTTTCTTAAATGTTGGGATAGTCCCCGCTTCAACTACCTCCTCTGGCAGCTCATTCCATATGCCCAGCACCCTTTGTGTGAAAAATGTTACCCCTCCTATTAAATCTTTTCGGATCCCTTCAGTGTGCTGACGTATAATAGTAAAAAAGTAAGTTTATTGGCCAAGTATTCACATACAAGGAATTCGCCTTGGTGCTCCGCCCGCAAGTAACAACATGACATACAGTGACAGTTACGAATGATTCAGAAAACACTAAACATTAATGTGAACCAATAAAATACCAGATCAAAGGGAGGCTACAGATTTTTGGCTGTTGAGTAGAGCAACTACTCATGGATAAAAACTGTTTTTCTGTCTGGCTGTGGCAGCTTTGACTGTCCGGAGTCGCCTTCCAGAGGGAAGTGATTCCAAGAGTTTGTGGCCAGGGTGAGAGGGGTCAGAGATGATCTTGCCCGCTCGCTTCCTGGCCCTTGCAGTGTACAGTTCATCAATGGAGGGAAGGTTGCAGCCAATAAACTTCTCTGCTGATCGGACGATTCGCTGCAGCCTCCAGGTGTCGTGCTTGGTGGCTGAGCCAAACCAGACCATGATGGAGAAGGTGAGAACAGACTCTACGATGGCCGTGTAGAATTGGACCATCATTGCCTGTGGCAAATTGTGCTTCCTCAGCTGCCGCAGGAAGTACATCTTCTGTTGTGCCTTTTTGACTGTGGAGTCGATGGTAGCCCCTCACTTAAGGTCCTTGGAGATGATTGTTCCCAGGAACTTAAAAGACTCCACAGATGTGACTGTGGTGTTGTTGATGGTGAGTGGGGTGAGGGGAGGGGGGGCTCTCCTAAAGTCACAATTAATTCCACTGTCTAAAAAGCATTGAGCTCCAGGTTGTTGCGATGGCACTAGGACGCCAGCTGTGTCACTTCCTGTCTGTAGGCAGATTCTTCCCGATCCTGGATCAGTCCAATCAGGGATGTGTCATCCGCAAACTTGAGAAGCTTGACAGAGGTGTCTGTGGAGGTGCAGTCGTAGGTGTAGAAAGAGTAGAGGAAAGGAGAGAGTACGCAGCCTTGCGGTGCTCCTATGCTGAGTGTTCGTGGGTCCGAGATGTGCTTTCCCAGCCTCACATGCTACTTCCTGTCTGTCAGGAAGCTGGTGATCCACCGACAGAGGGGTTCAGGCACAGTCAACTCGGAAAGTTTGGAGTGTAGTAGCTCTGGCACAATGGTGTTGAATGCAGAGCTAAAATCAACAAACAGGATCCTCGCGTAGGTCCCCTGGTGGTCTAGATGCTGGAGGATGAAGTGCAGGCCCAGGTTGATTGCGTCATGCACAGATCTATTGGCCCGATATGCAAATTGCTCAGGGTCCAGCAGGGGGGTTGTGATATTTTTCAGCTTGGTCAGCACAAGCCTTTGTGTCTTCATGACCACAGAGGTCAGTGCGACAGGCCTGTAGTCATTAAGACAAGTAGAAAAATAGAAACATAGAAAATAGGTGCAGGAGTAGGCCATTCGGCCCTTCGAGCCTGCACCGCCATTCAATATGATCATGGCTGATCATCCAACTCAGTATCCTGTACCTGCCTTCTCTCCATACCCCCTGATCCCTTTAGCCACAAGGGCCACATCTAACTCCCTCTTAAATATAGCCAATGAACTGGCCTCAACTACCTTCTGTGGCAGATAATTCCACAGATTCACCACTCTCTGTGTGAAAAATGTTTTCCTCATCTCGGTCCTAAAAGATTTCCCCCTTATCCTTAAACTGTGACCCCTTGTTCTGGACTTCCCCAACATCGGGAACAATCTTCCTGCATCTAGCCTGTCCAACCCCTTAAGAATTTTGTAAGTATTTTTTATTTTTATTTCTATTTATTTTTTCATGTACACTGAATGGACACTGGTTGAGCAACGTTTTTTTGTTTCCTCTGGGTATGCGAATACTCAGGAAATGACAATAAAGATATACAATACAATACAAGTTTCTATAAGATCCCCCCTCAATCTTCTAAATTCTAGCGAGTACAAGCCGAGTCTATCCAGTCTTTCTTCATATGAAAGTCTTGACATCCCAGGAATCAGTCTGGTGAACCTTCTCTGTACTCCCTCTACGGCAAGAATGTCCTTCCTCAGATTAGGAGACCAAAACTGTACGCAATACTCCAGGTGTGGTCTCACCAAGACCCTGTACAACTGCAGTAGAACCTCCCTGCTCCTATACTCAAATCCTTTTGCTATGAATGCTAACATACAAACAGGGTCCTCGCATAGGTCCCCTGGCGGTCTAGGTGCTGGAGGATAAAGTACAGGCCCAGGTTGACTGCATCATCCACAGATCTATTGGCCCGATACGCAAACTGCAGAGGGTCCAGCAGGGGGTTTGTGATATTTTTCAGCTTGGCCGGCACAAGCCTTTCAAGGGTCTTCATGACTACAGAGGCCAGTGGACAGGCCTGTAGTCATTAATACAAGTAAGACAAGTAATAAAATACTAACTCCATGTTAACCCACATGCTGTACTTTGATTTGTTTTTAATATACGTAGGTATATATGTGTTGGTAAGGCTGCGCTGAGAGTATTATGTTCTGTTCTGGGCACCATGTGTTAGGAAATGTGGTCAAGTTGGAAAGAGAACAGGGAAGATTTACAAGGATCTTCCCAGGACTCAACGGCCTGAGCAATAGGGGGACGTTTAGCAGGCTGGGATTATTCTTGGGAACGCAGGAGGATGAAGGGCGATCTTATAGAGGTGCATAAATGCATGAGAGAAGTAGATTAGGTAGACGCACAAGTGTCTCATGTCCAGAGTCGGGGGAATTGAGAACCAGAGGACATAGGGTTAAGGTGAAAGGGCAAAGATTTAATAGGGAACCGAGGGGTAACGTTTTTCACTGACATTTTACAGTTATACCTGGCCATTTAACTGACAAGCACGTACGTCTTCGGCGTGTGGGAGGAAACCGGAGCACCCGGAGAAAACCCACGCGGTCACGGGGAGAACCCAAACAAAAATTCCATACAGACAAAACACGGTAGTCAGGATCGAACCCAGGTCTGGGGCGCTGTGAGGCAGCAAATCCACCGTTGCGCCACCGTGAAGTGAAGTACAAAAATGATGGGGGCCACAGATTGGGCCCACTTGCCCACACCACCCCTGCTGTTCAGCCATAGTAGGTATCAGTTGATCCCAGGGATGACTCTTTGGTACGACTCACAAGGTACGACTATTTGGGCGAATACTCACGACCATACAGGCTTCACCCCACGACGTGTCGCCTGTATGGTCGTGAGTAGTCTCCTCAGCCGCCCAAAGAGTCGTAGCGTCTTTCTGGTCTCCGCTGGATTTTCAACATGTTGAAAAGTTTTCGCGACCTGCAATGACCTATGACGGGTGCCGGCAGTCGCCGAAAAAGTGGCGTAAGTGGGACAGGCACTTTACAGCGCCAGAGACTCAGATTCGATCCTGACCGTGGGCGCTGTCTGTACGGAGTTTGTACGTTCTCCCTGTGGGTTTTCTCCGGCTGCTCCGGTTTCCTCCCGCACTCCAAAGACGTACAGGACTGTAGGTAAATTGGCTTCTGTAAATCGCCGCTAGAGTGTGAGTTCAGTTTATCGTGAGGTACAGTGAAAAGCTTTTGTTGCGTGCTAACCAGTCAGTGGGAGGACAATACACGATTACAGTCGAGCTGTCCACAGTGTACAGATTCATGGATGAAGGGAATAATGTGAATAACATTATTGAATGTAGGATAGAACTGGTGTCTGGGTAATCGCTGGTCGGCGTGGACCCGTTGGGCGAAAGCGCATGTTCCCACCCTGTATTTCCAAACCAAAACTAAGTATAAGGGCGGCACGATGGCACAGCGGTAGAGTTGCTGCCTTACAGCGCCAGAGGCCCGGGTTTGATTCTGACTACGGGTGCTGTCTGTACGTGGTCTCACTGTGACCTGCGTGGGTTTTCTCCAGGTGCTCCGGCTTCCATCCACATTCGAACCACATGCAGGTTTGTTGTTAACTGTCTTGGTAAAATTGTATATTGTCCCCATTGTGTGTAGGATAGTGCTGGTGTGAGGTGCTGCCTTTGTGGGCCGAAGGGCCTGTTTCCGCACTGTATCTCTCAACATAGAGAAACATAGAAACATAGAAAATAGGTGCAGGAGTAGGCCATACAGCCCTTCGAGCCTGCACCGCCATTCATTGTGATCATGGCTGATCATCCAACTCAGTATCCTGTACCTGCCTTCTCTCCATACCCCCTGATCCCTTTAGCCACAAGGGCCACATCTAACTCCCTCTTAAATATAGCCAATGAACTGGCCTCAACTACATTATGTGGCAGAGAATTCCAGAGATTCACCGCTCTCTGTGTGAAAAATGTTTTTCTCAGCTCGGTCCTAAAAGATTTCCCCCTTATCCTTAAACTGTGACCCCTTATTCTGGACTTCCCCAACATCAGGAACAATCTTCCTGCATCTAGCCTGTCCAACCCCTTAAGAATTTTGTAAGTTTCTATAAGATCCCCCCTCAATCTTCTAAAATTCTAGCGAGTACAAGCCGAGTCTATCCAGTCTTTCTTCATATGAAAGTCCTGACATCCCAGAAATCAGTCTGGTGAACCTTCTCTGTACTCCCTCTATGGCAACAATGTCTTTCCTCAGATTAGGAGACCAAAACTAAACTAAACTAAACTAAACTAAAGCTAAACTAAAGCGGGCTGCACTACACTCTTGCCTGTATCGACCATAAACACAGGCATAATTTAACTTAACAATAAACATAAAAACATCCCTCCACAATGGTTCCCATTATGAGGGAAGGCACAAAGTCCAGTCCTTATCCCATGTCCACCCATAGTCGGGCCTATTGAGGCCTCCGCAGTCGCCGCTACGGGGCGTTCCAGGCCGTTCTCGCCGGGTGATGGTGCTCCGGCGTCGGGAGAATCCTCTCAGCGGCATGGGAACCCTGGAACGGCCGCTTCCCTTACCGGATACTGCGGCTTCCAAAGCCAACAAGGCCGCGCCGGATGGAGCTCCACCACTGGTGATCTCGGCGAGAGATCCCAGGCTCCCGATGAAAGGTTCAGCGCTGCCGCCCGCGGCTGGCCGCTCCACAGACCCCGCAGCTCCGCGATGTTTCATCGGCAGTCTTCAGCTCACCGGAGCTCCAGCGCGGCGACCCGGGCAAGGCATCGCCCGCTCCGCGATAGCGCTCCAGCGCTGTGCCACCGCCGACGCCAAGGTACTGGGCGGTCCCCTCAGGAAACGCCGCTCCAGACCCGCTGGTAGGCTGCGAGGACGGGTCGAAGGTGTAGCCCGGAGAAAAGCTGCCTCTCCGACCAGGTAGGGATCCTGAAAAGTAGTTTCCCCCCCCCCCCCCCCCCCTCCACCCCACACATTAAAAAAACTAGAACTCCAAAAAACAAAAACTTAACTAACTAAAAATTTAAAAAAAGAGATGAAAAACGGACAGCTGCAGGCTGGGCAGCCATACCCGTACAGGACGGCGCCCCCTGAGATATAGAACAAATGAATGCGAGATATGCAAAAATAGTAACAATGATCAAAGGTAAAACCCTACATAGTCCAATGGCCAAGATGTTTAAGAAAGAACTGCAGATGCTGGAAAAATCGAAGGTGGACAAAAATGCTGGAGAAACATCTAGATGCTGCCTCACCCGCTGAGTTTCTCCAGCATTTTTGTCTACCTATGGTCCAATGGTCGATATATCTCGGTTCTCCGACTCTCAGTCTGAAGAAGGGCCTCGACCCGAAACGTCACCCATTCCTTTTCCCGGAGATGCTGCCTGTCCTGCTGAGTTACTCCAGCCCTTTGTACTTTTCTATGTTCTATATTGTCTGTTTGCATTACTGTGGCTACCGTGTATTATAATTAATAATTGACAGAATTTCTTCAATTATTACATGTTATATATAGTGCAATTACATGTTGTTAAGCTGCTGCAAGTAAGAATGTCATTGTTCCGTTTTTGATACAAATGACAATTAAATAATCTTGATTCGTGGACAGGTAAGGTGCTAAAATGCTAAAGAGTGGTACTTTCCACTAGACAATAGACAACAGGTGCGGGAGTGGCCCATTCGGCCCTTCGAGCCAGCACCGCCATTCAATGTGATCATGGCTGATCATCCCCAATCAGCACCCCGTTCCTGCCTTCTCCCCATATCCCGACTCCGCTATCTTCAAGAGCCCTATCTAGCTCTTTCTTGAAAGTATCCAGAGAACCGGCCTCCACTGCCCTCTGAGGCAGAGAATTCCACAGACTTACAACTCTCTGTGTGGAAAAAGTGTTTCCTCATATCCGTTCTAAATGGCTTTCTCCTTATTCTTAAAAACGAAGTCAGTTTGTTTATTCAAACTGAAATCCTAAATTAAGTTTGGAAGTATTTATGGTGAGGGGGAGGAGAGATTTAATAGGAACGTGAGGGGTAACTTTTTCTCACAAAAGGGTGGTTGGTGGGTGTATGGAACGAGCTGCCAGAGGAGGAAGTTGAGGCAGGTACTATCAGTACGCAGGTAGGTGGTACTAGTGTAGATGGGATGTGTTGATCAGTGTGGGCATGTTGGGCCGAAGGGCCTGTATCCACGCTGTAGGAATCTATGACTCTATAAGTCATAGGAGCAGAATTAGGCCATTCGGACCATCAAGTCTACTACGCCATTCAATCATGGCTGATCTATCTATCCCTCTCAGCCCCATTCTCCTGCCTTCTCCCCATAACCCCTGACGCCCGTACTGATCAAGAATCTATCTATCTATGTCTTAAATATATCCACTGACACCACAACTTTACTATTTGATGCGGAGACTGCGGTGGGAGCTCCGAGGTGAAGACCACAGTGGTAGCTCCAAGATGGAGACCACTGTGGTAGCTCCGACGTGGAGACTAGGGGTGGGCGAGCTCCGACGTGGGGACCACGGGGTGGGGGGGGAGTTCTGAATTGGAGACCATGTTACGCAGTGGGCTTAAGGAATTGCTCATGTAAGTGTGAATAAACGTATGGAGTTATGTGCCATGCATGAGGCTTGCCACTGCAGATTGAAGTGTAGCTGATGGCCCCATTATGCTCAGTCTGCAACAGTTTTGCTGTAGCTCACTCGACACTTTATCAGGTCATGTCGAGCAAACAGATGATGGTGCGAGGTCTTCGTGCATTCCAAAGAAGTTTCTTTTGAGAGTTTTTTTGTTGCACCTCAGGAATAAACCGCAGCAAATGTACATGAAAGAGAGGTCCCAGCTCCGCCGATCTCAATGGTCATACCTCCGAAACCAAGCGTCAGCATTGACAAATTCTGATAAATTCCATTATTTTTGCCTCGATTCCCCTGCATTAGAAATGCGAGCAGGAACGGTTTGAAGATTAGACTAGAGGCCGTGTTTGGAATGTCAACGCTGCCAACTCTCACGCATTGAGCGTGAGAGTCATGCATTTCATGAAATTCTCACGCAATCACGCTGATGACAGAATTTCTCAGGCTCAAAAAAATATATATTTTTAAATATACATAAATAAATAAAGTTACACTCCTCCACACTCACCAATGAGAATAGTTTTCTGTCGGCAGTTTTCCCGTAAAGAACGAGCAGCTTGATTAGCTTAAGCACATCGCACACTATTTAAAATGGCAATGTAGACAAAAATGCTGGAGGAAGCATTTTTGTCTAGCGCTCTATAGGTGCTGCCTCGCCCGCATTCACACTCCCATGCAGATGGTGTGATAGGTGAAAAATGCAAAATCTCCCTACCATGGGACTTCCCCAACATCGGGAACAATCTTCTTGCATCTAGCCTGTCCAACCTCTTAAGAATTTTGTAAGTTTCTATAAGATCCCCCCTCAATCTTCTAAATTCTAGCGAGTGTTAGTGTGCGGGGATTGCTGGCCGGTGCGGACTCGGTGTATCTCTGCGCTGTATCTCTAAACTAAACTAAACTAAGTGTACATACTAAGGAAGATTGCAACCTTCACGTGGTCCACCCTGTTTCGACGAATGCCATCAACCCGGCGTGCACAATCAAATAAGATCAAATAGTTGTCCTACAACTTTAGGCTGTGCACTCCATACGCAAGAAGAAGAAGATCATGCACAATCAGTTCCTGCCTTCTCCCCATATCCCCCGACTCCGCCTATCTTTAAGCCCTATCTAGCTCAAAGAACCCTATCTAGCTCATATAATATAAACGAGAAACTGCTTGTCTCTCCACAGCTATCACACCATGTGTGAAAAGTACAAAGGTCAATTAAAATGTGTAAAAATGGGAAAAATGTAAAAAATGGTTTAAATGTGTGAACTATGTGTAACATATATATGTAGGAGCGAAATAGGTGTAAAACGTGTATAAATGCAAATTGCGTATGTAGAATGTGTAAAACTGTCAAATATGTGCAAGCGTATGTAAAATGTGCAAAATAGGCATAAAATGTGTAAAGATTTGAAGCACGTGGGTAAAAATATGTACAAATATGTAAAATGTGTGAACATTTATGAAATGTGTAAAAAAGGATAAAATTTGAGTCCGAATGCATAAAATGTGTAAAATGGAAAACGTGTGTGCAAAACTTGTGATATTTTGTGAAATATGTTTACTAATTTGTAAAATGTGTAGAATACATGCACACATTTGTAAAATGTGTAAAATAGGTTATAAATTTGCAAAATTGGCCAAATTTGTATTAGGTGTCAAATCTGTGTACAAATTAGTAAAATGTGCAGGATATGTGTCCAAATTTGTAAAATGTGTCAAATATGTTACAAATTCGTAAAATTGTCCAAATTTGTAAAATGTGTACAAATTTGTAAATATGTGAAATATGTTACTAATTTGTAAATTTGTCCAAATTTGTAAAATGTATCAAATATGTGTACAAATTTGTTAAAATTGGTAGAATAAGTGTCCAAATTTGTAAAAAAGTGTAAAATATGATACAAATTTGTAAAATTGTTCAAATTTGTAAAATGTGTAAAAATGTGTAAAATGTGTGGAATATATGTCCAAATTAGTAAACCATATAACCATATAACCATTACAGCACAGAAACAGGTCATCTCGACCCTTCTAGTCCGTGCCGAACACATAATCTCCCCCTGTCCCATATACCTGCGCTCAGACCATAACCCTCCATTCCCTTCCCATCCATCTAACTATTCAATTTATTTTTAAATGATAAAAACGAACCTGCCTCCACCACCTTCACTGGAAGCTCATTCAACACAGCTACCACTTTCTGAGTAAAGAAGTTCCCCCTCATGTTACACCTAAACTTCAGTCCCTTAATTCTCAAGTCATGTCCCCTTGTTTGAATCTTCCCTACTCTCAGTGGGAAAAGCTTTTCCACGTCAACTCTGTGAACATTTTTCATCAACACATTTTACAAAATGTGTAGAACGTGTTACTGATTTGTAAAATTGTCCAAATTTGTAACATGTACATATTTGTAAAATGTCTAGAATACATGTATACATTTGTAAAATGTGTAAAATATTTGTACACATTGGTAAAACGTGTAAATATTTTAAAAATGTGTAAAAATGCGTTAAATATGTGTAAATGTGTAAAGTGCATATGTATGTAAATGTTTAAAATATGTGTAAAAGTTGGCAAAAGTGGATTAAAGTACTACTGTTTTCAGCAAAACATTTCACTTTTAAACCAACCCTGGTCTGTGCAGCGCAAGTTACCGTTATGCTGATGAAGCTTCAAAAGTTCCCTCACAAGTTGGAGGTTAAACTTTTTTTTCTCTAATTGGCCGTAAATCCGTTTAAAAAAAAAAAGCTGGGAGGGGAGGGGGGAGCGGTGTCTCTGAAGAGTTCACAAGCAGGTGAAAGAGCCTCTTTACCAGAATGGCCACAGACAAATCAATTTAATCAGTCACTGTGGTATGCAGAGTGTTATTGGGTTCATTCAACCATTCCACCTCTCCAATTGACCATCAACCTGCTGTCACCCGCAGCTCCCACTTCCATGAAGGGCCCCAGAGCCCGGTATTCGTATACCATTGTGTACATTTGGCAGAGAGGCTTGTGTTTTACATTAGCGTCCCTGATATACTTCGTCTTTTGCTGTCTGCTAACGCTCACCCCATAAATCACCAAACCAGGGACGACAGTATCTTCCAGATAAACTTTTTAACAGCATTCTGATCTCTTTGCATTTTTCACCTCATGTATATGTTACGTGTCTATAAATCGCATGTCAAACCGTGCAGTGCACTTTGATTCAAGAGGCTGGAATTGTACCCTGTATCCAACGGCAACTGATTCATTCTGCCTCGGCTAACTCACATTTATATTCTTTTGCATATCTTTCATTGATTCGCGCACTGTACAAAGTGCACTGATCAAGTGCACCGTATCCAAACTCTGGGTTAATTGGCCCTCTCTAAATTGTCCCCAGTGTGTGGAGCGCGGATGAGAGAATGGGATTGTGTAGAAATAGTGTGAACTGGTGATCAGTGGACTCAGTGGGCTGAAGGGTCAGTTTCCATGTGTCGGAAGGAACTGCAGATGATGGTTTACACCGAAGATAGGCACAAAATGCTGACCAGCGATCCCCATATGCAAACACTATCCTACAGACACTATGGATAATTTATAAGTTTACTGATGCCAATGAACCTACAAACCTATACGTCTTTGGAATGTGGGAGGAGTATAGGAGGAAAGAGGTCCTTCTGCAGTTGTACAGGGCCCTAGTGAGACCACACCTGGGGTATTGTAAGCAGTTCAGGTCCCCAAATTTGAGGAAGGACATTCTTGCTATTGAGGGAGTGCAGCGTAGATTTACAAGGTTAATTCCCAGGACAGCGGGACTGTCATTCTTAAAGGGTTCTTAAGGGGTTGGACAGGCTAGATGCAGGAAGATTGTTCCCGATGCACCTATTTTCTAAGATTCTATGTCATATGTTGATAGAATGGAGCGGCTGGGCTTGTATACTCTTGAATTTAGAAGGATGAGAAGCACCTGATTGAAACATATAAGATTATTAAGGGTTTGGACACGCTAGAGGCAGGAAACATGTTCCCAATATTGGGGGAGTCCAGAACCAGGGGCCACAGCTTAAAAATAAGAGGTAAGGCATTTAGAACAGAGATGAGGAAACACTTTTTCACACAGAGAGTTGTGAGTCTGGAATTCTCTGCCTCAGAGGGCAGTGGAGGCCGGTTCTCTGGATACTTTCAATAGAGAGCTTGATAGGGCTCTTGAAGATAGCGGAGTCAGGGGATATGGGGAGAAGGCAGGAACGGGGTACTGATTGTGGATGATCAGCCATGATCACATTGAATGGCGATGCTGGCTCGAATGGCCTACTCCTGCACCTATTGTCTATTGAAACTGGAGATCCCAGAGAAAACCCACTCAGGTCACGGGGAGAACGTACAAACTCCGTACAGACAGCACCCGTAGTCAGGATGGAACCCGGGTCCTGGCACTGTAAGGCAGCAACTCCACCACTGCACTACCGTGGCACCTAAATGGGATAATTTGGGCGTGCTATGACAAATATCTGCCTTTCCACGCACCTCATTGTGATCTAAAAGACTAGTTCCTTTTAAGAATTAAATGGTAGATTCCAATCAGCCTTTAATGTGAATCTAGAGAATCTCTCCCAGCTAGCAGCGAGCCTTTATTACATTTGTTGAAGGGCAGCACGGTAGCGCAGTGGCGTCAGATAGCGTCAGATGCATAGGCGTCAGATAGCACAATGGGCTAAGAGTTCGGCTGGCGACCGGAAGGTAGCCGGTTCAAATCCCGCTTGGAGTGCATACTGTCGTTGTGTCCTTGGGCAAGACACTTCACCCACCTTTGCCTGTAATGGAATGTAATTACGGCGGCAGGCGCGGGCACACCGCGACGCCCTGTGTCTCCCTTTCAAGGGAGATGCTAAAAATGCATTTTGTTGTCTCTGTACTGTACACTGACAATGACAATAAATTGAATCATTTCATTTCATTTTTTTTCAGTGGTAGAGTTACTGCCTTACAGAGTCAGGGACCCGGGTTCGATCCTGACTACGGGTGCTGTCTGTACGGAGTTTGTATGTTCTCCCTGTGACCTGCGTGTGTTTTCTCCAGATCTCCGGTTTCCTCCCACATTCCAAAGACGCACAGGTTGATAATTTCATAAGTACTCGGAGCAGGATTCAGCCCATCAAGTTTACTCCGCCATTCAATCATGGCTGATCTATCTTTCCCTCTCAATCCCATTCTCCTGCCTTCGCCCCGTAACCCCTAACAACCGTACAAATCAAAAATCTGTCAATCTCTGCCTTAAAAATATTCATTGAATTTAGAAGATTGAGGGGGGATCTTATAGAAACTTACAAAATTCTTAAGGGGCTTGGACAGGCTAGATGCAGGAAGATTGTTCCCAATGTTGGGGAAGTCCAGAACAAGGGGTCACAGTTTAAGGATAAGGGGGAAGTCTTTTAGGACTGAGATGAGGAAAACATTTTTCACACAGAGAGTGGTGAATCTGTGGAACTCTCTGCCACAGAAGGTAGTTGAGGCCAGTTCATTGGCTATATTTAAGAGGGAGTTAGATGTGGCCCTTGTGGCTAAAGGGATCAGGGGGTATGGCGAGAAGGCAGGTACAGGATACTGAGTTGGATGATCAGCCATGATCATATAAGGGGACTAAGACTAAGGGGAAAAAAATTTGTTCGGCATGGACTTGTAGGGCCGAGATGGCCTGTTTCCGTGCTGTATTTGTTATATGGTTATATGGTTATATTGAATGGTGGTGCAGGCTCGAAGGGCCGAATGGCCTGCTCCTGCACCTATTGTCTATGTTTCTATGTTTCTATTGTACGTTTGTAGGTTAATTGGCTGGGTAAAATAGTAAATTGTCCCTGGTGTGTGTCGAATAGTGTTAGTGTGCAGGGATCGCTGGTCGGCGCGGATTAGGTGGGCCAAAAGGCCTGTTTCCGCAACTGTATCTCTGAGACTAAACAAAACTACATTTGTTTTCAAGCGTTTTATTTTATTCGGTGGCTTTCTGTGTTAGCATTCCTGATTATCGCGAAAATGTCTCCAGCCAGATTTAGATTTAGATTTTGTAAGGTGCAGAAAAGAACTGCAGATGCTGGTTTACACCGAAGATCGACATAAAGTGCTGGATTAACTTGGAGATTTTTCTTAGCAACTGTCGGCATCGTTGACTGACGTATCAGGTCATTGAAAAAGTCGCGGCGTGATGGCGTATTGACGCGCGCCGTTTCCTCAAGTGTCGCAACATTTTTTTTGTCGCCGCTGAATTTTGAAACGTTCAAATTCTTTTGGCGACCCTGATACGTCGTCAGTCAATGATGCCGGCAGTCCCCGAAAAAATTACCAAGTGGGACAGGCCGGGTCAGGCAGCATCTCTTGATAGAGCGGATCAGCGACCTATCTTTAAACTAAACTAAACTAAACTAAACCCTTCTTCAATTCGGCCTCAGATTTCCACCAAAAGCAAATAGAACATAGAGGGAGTGCAGAGACGGTTCACCAGACTGATTCCTGGGATGTCAGGACTGTCTTATGAAGAAAGACTGGATAGACTTGGTTTATACTCTCTAGAATTTAGGAGATTGAGTGGGGATCTTATAGAAACTTACAAAATTCTTAAGGGGTTGGACAGGCTAGATGCAGGAAGATTGCTCCCGATGTTGGGGAAGTCCAGGACAAGGGGTCACAGTTTAAGGATAAGGGGGAAATCCTTTAAAACCGAGATGAGAAGAACTTTTTTCACACAGAGAGTGGTGAATCTCAGGAACTCTCTGCCACAGAGGGTAGTTGAGGCCAGTTCATTGGCTATATTTAAGAGGGAGTTAGATGTGGCCCTTGTGGCTAAGGAGATCAGGGGGTATGGAGAGAAGGCAGGTACGAGATACTGAGTTGGATGATCAGCCATGATCATATTGAATGGCGGTGCAGGCTCGAAGGGCCGAATGGCCTACTGCTGCACCTAATTTCTATGTTTCTATGTTTAACATTACTTTGTGAAAATAAAGTAGGAAGCAAGGACTCTTGGAAATGCAAGCGACACCTAACTGGCTTGTGATTGCAGCTTTGAATTTTATTTGTGGAGAGTGTTCTGGATTCCATTCATGAGAGGTGACCTGACAGGAATTCCAAAAATGTTCTGTGCACCCATCTGGGTTAACCTTTGCAAAATAGCATCAGTGAAAAATTAGCTTCTCTTTGTTTTCACCGGAGGTCCATTGACAAGGGTTTTAACTTCAGGAGGGAATGTCGAATTGCAAAGTGCCTCCTTAGTTTAGGGCATTCGCAGTCAAATGTTTGCAGATCAAGTAATGTAAAGCAGGCTTTCTCTGCCCAAAGTGGTTCGTAATGGATTATATTTTTGTTGAAGAAGGGATCTACAGGAATCGCTGCCTCAATAAGGCAGTCAGCATCATCAGAGACACACACCACCCTGGCCACGCTCTCATTTCACCCCTGCCATCGGGAAGAAGGTACAGGAGCCTGAAAACTGTAACGTCCAGGGTCAGGAACAGTTTCTTCCCTACAGCCACCAGGCTATTGAACACCACAACCTCCAAATAAGCTCTGAACTTGGGACATTATTTTAATTTAGTTTAGTTTAGATTAGTTTATCGTCACGTGTGCCGAGGTACAGTGAAAGCATTTGTTGCGAGCTATCCAGTCAGCGGAAAGACAATACATGATTACAATAGAGCTAGATAGGGCTCTTAAAGAGCTAGATGGGGCTTTTAAAGACGGTGCAGGGGATATGGGGAGAAGGCGGGAACGGGGTATTGATTGGGAATGATCAGCCATGATCGCATTGAATGGCGGTGCTGGCTTGAAGGGCCGAATGGCCTCCTCCTGCACCTATTGTCTATTGTCTATTGTCAATCGAGTGATTTACAGTGTAGACACATAAGTGTCAAGTCAAGTCAAGTTTATTCATCGCATACACATACGAGATGTGCAGTGAAATGAAAAGTGGCAATGCTCGCTCGTGGACTTTGTGCAAAAAGACAAACAAACAAACAACCAAACAAACTACAAACGGAATGGAACAGAATCACATATACTTTTACATATTAAATATTGTGGGTGGAAGGAAAAAGGGAAAAAAACAGCAATTTTTAAAAAGCAGTAGAGTGGTTCAGTAGAGTTAGACACTGGTGAGATAGGACTTTACAGTCCTAATGGCCGCTGGGAAGAAACTCCTTCTCAACCTCTCCATTCCCACAGCTTGGCAACATGATAAGGGAATAATGTTTAGTGCAAGGTAAAGTCAGTAAAATCCGATCAAGGAAAGTCCGAGGATCACCAACGAGTTAGATAGATTTTTGACTTAGCATTATTGTTGTTTTGTTTTAATATATTATGAGTTTTACAGAATATGTTCTTTGTTTACTTATCTGTTGTGCTGCCGCAAGTAACGATTTCAGTGTTCTGTTTATGGGACATAAGACAACAAAACATGCTCGACTCTTTTAGTGTTAAAGGCACAGCACGGAAACAGGCCCTTCGGCCCACGGGTGATCACCCCTTCACTGATTCTATCCTACGCACCAGGGACAATTTATAGTGGGCGATTAACCTACAAACCCGCACGTCTTTGGAGTGTGGGAGGAAACTGGAGCACCCAGAGGAAACCCATGCGATCACGGGGAGAACGTGCAGACTCCGTACAGACAGCACCCGTAGTCAGTATCGAGCCAGGGTCTCTGGTGGTGTGTGGTAGCATCTCTACCGCTGCGCCACTGTTTCGTGTAGTTTGAAGAAAGTTTTCCAATGGGAGAGACCTTTGTTTAAGCCAGGGGGCGGCAACCTTGTTCAGCATAGGGGCCGGGACGCATGTCTGTGAGCGGATGGCGGGCCACATCACAGGTTAACCCACTCATTCCTGGGACCATTCTTGTAAACCTCCTCTGGACCCTCTCCAGAGCCAGCACAACCTTCCTCAGACATGGTGCCCAAATCTGCTCACAGTACTCCGAATGCAGCCTGACCCGCGCTTTCTAGAGCCTCAGCATTACATCTCTAGAGCATTATAACATTACACGCACTAACACTGCTTGCTCAACAAGCCCTACAGTGTAGCAGACTATGCATTGGAGTTATTGTTTATGAACACCAGTGGAGATTATACACAAATAAATAATTCAATCTCAATTAGGTTTGACTAATGAAGTTAGTAATTAAATTTAATTTTTATCACACCAGCCTTAAGACTGTGCTCCCAAAATTCAAGCAATATGTGGATTTTGAGACCAGGGGAGAGAACATCTTGGACTTGGTTTACACCAACACCCCAGAGGCTTACAAGGCAGCCCCACGCCCTCACCTGGGCCACTCGGACCACATTTCAGTGTTTTTAACACCAGCCTACAGACCTCTGCAAAAACAAGTCAGAGCGGAGAGAAAACACACCAGGGTCTGGCCAGAGGGAGCAGCCTCGGCACTGCAGGATTGCTTCCTGCACACTGACTGGGATGTGTTCAGGACAGCAGCATCCTATGATGACCTCATCAACATCGAGGAGTACGCAGAGACTGTAACCAGCTACATTGCCAAGTGCACTGAGGATGTCACCATCATGAAAACTTTCACTGCACGTGGTAACGAAAAGCCATGGATGACAGCAGAGGTGCGCTCGCTGCTGAGGGCTCGTGATGCAGCCTACAGAGCCGGTAACACAGCCGCTCTCCGATCCACCAGGACTGCACTGGGAAAAGGAATCAGGGCAGCGAAACGTGCCTTCGCAGGGAAAATCCAGGGACACCTCTGCGACACAGGAGACACCAGGAGGATGTGGAAGGGAATCGAAACATTGACGGGGTACAAGGCAAGGCAGCAGGTAACCGACACGGACACTTCTCTCCCAGATAAATTAAACAACTTCTTTGCTCGTTTTGATGCAGCAAACACCACACCCAAGAGGAGAGCCAGCCCCTGCCTACAAACCGACCAGCCAGTCCTGACCATAGACACAATGGACACACGGAGAATCCTGTCTAAGGTCAACCCGTGGAAAACAGACGGACCCGACAACATCCCAGGACGTGTGCTAAAGGAATGTGCTGAGGAGTTAGCAGATGTGCTAACAGACATCTTCAACATCTCCCTTAGTCAGGCCATTGTCCCCACATGCCTCAAAACTTCCACGATAATCCCCATAGCGAAGAAACCAGTGGTTGCCTGCCTAAATGACTACCGCCCTGTCGCCTTGACCCCAATAATAATGAAGTGTTTTGAACGCCTGGTGAAACCCCACATTACTGCTAGCCTCCCCTCATCGTTAGATCCCCTACAGTTTGCCTATCGCCCCAACCGCTCTACAGAGGATGCCATCTCCACCACGCTGCACACAGTAATCGCGCATCTGGAACACAAGAACACATACGCCAGAATCCTGTACATTGACTTTAGCTCAGCGTTTAATACCATCATCCCACAGAGACTTGTGGAGAAACTAACCCTGCTGGGCCTCAACACCACCCTGTGTCACTGGATCTTGGACTTTTCTGACACAGAGACCGCAGTCAGTCCGTGTTGGCAAGAACACTTCAGGCTCGATCACGCTGAGCACCTCCCTCAAGGCTGTGTGCTCAGCCCGCTGTTGTTCACACTGCTCACACATGACTGTGCTGCCAGATTCAGGGACAATAAAATCATAAAGTTCGCGGACGACACTACAGTGGTGGGACTCATCAGTGGAGATGACGAAACAAGGTACAGGGAGGAAGTAGAACAACTGGTGGACTGGTGCGGCAAAAATAACCTGGAATTGAATGTCGAAAAAACTAAGGAGATGGTTGTCGACTTCAGGAGGGCGCAGCCTGAGCATACACCGCTCAACATTAGTGGCACTGCAGTGGAGAGAGTGGAGAGCATAAAGTTCCTCGGTGTGCAGATAACGGACAACCTCACCTGGTCCAGGAACACCACTGGGACCGTCAAACGGGCCCATCAGCGACTGCACTTCCTGAGGAAACTAAAACAGGCCTCACTCCCCACCAACATCCTCAGGACTTTCTACAGGGGCACGGTGGAGTCTGTACTCACGTACTGCATCAATACGTGGTACTGCACCTGCAACTGCTCGGACAGGAAGGCTCTGCAGAGGGTAGTGAGGGGAGCAGAGAGGATTATTGGCGTCTCCCTACCCTCGGTACAAGAACTGTTCCAGAGCCGCTGTCTGAAGAAAGCACAGAGAATTGCCAAGGACAAACTGCACCCCCTCCACACACACCTGGATCTCTTGCCATCAGGCAAGAGATATCGAAGCATCAAAGCCCGGACTATGAGGCTGCTAAACAGCTTCCTACCACAGGCTGTGAGGCTGCTAAACAGTCACTCTGCACTCACAGTCACTTGACTTGACTCTGCGGCTGGCACGGACACTTTAATAACTGGCACTGGCCACTCAAATCAGCGGCCCCGGACATTTTTTTATGATTGGTTTACTGTTTTTAACATTGTGTTTTTTACCTGATTTTAACTATTTATTCTGTTCCATCAGGGACTGGATTGTTTTTTTTAGTGTTATTATGTGAGAAGTGTTTCAAATTTCATGTGCGAGGCTCCGCTATTCACTGGGAAACGTCTTTTCATTTTGCACTGTACTTGTTGCTTGCAAGATGACAATAAAGGTTGATTGATTGATTGATTGATTGATTGATTTAAATGGTATTGGTATACTTTCCCCTTTGTCGTTTGTGTTGAATATGTGCCACATATATTAAATGTATCTCCCAGTGAGACGTGATGCTTAATCCTATTACAGCATGTAATAATCCATTATAACAGGCAAGTATGACACAAAAAGCTGGAGTAACTCAGCGAGCCAGAGAGCATCTCTGGAGAGGAATGGGTGACGTTTCGGGTCTAGACCCCGTAAGGTAATTCCTTCAAGGTCACCCCCGTTCCTTCTCTCCAGAGATGCTGCCTAGACGATGAGTTACTCCAGTATTTTGCATCTATCGTCGGTTTAAATCAGCATCTGCAATTTCTTCCTACACAAAACAGACAGGTGGGCAAGAGCACTGGCAGATAAGATAGTGTTATCAGACCGCATAACTAGTGCAGATGAAGCATTTGCACCCAGCTGAAGGAAATTTAGTTGAGGTCATAAGAGATAGGAGCAGAATTAGGCCATTCAGCCCATCAAGTTTACTCCACCATTCAATCAAGACCAATCTATCTCTTCCTCTAAACCACATTCTCCTGTCTTCTCCCCATAACCCTTGACACTTGAGATGAGGAAAAACTGTTTCACCCAGAGAGTTGTGAATCTGTGGAATTATCTGCCGCAGAAGGCAGTGGAGGCCAATTCACTGGATGTTTTCAAGAGAGATTAAAGGGCCTGTCCCACTTGCAGGCGATTGCGTGCGTTTGGCGCGACCAACCGGAAGCGCTAAGTTCGCGCTAAGTTCACGTGTGATGCCATTTACGCATATAAATCAAATCAGCGGGGCAGGAGGCGAGCCAACTGAATTTGGGCGTCGCACGGCGTCGGGCGGTGACGTCAGCACGCAACGCCACACGCTAGGCGTACGCCGTCAAGACACTGCGTACGACCACAATGCGCCTGCGTGCATACGCGTGCCGACAGGCCGTTGGCGCGCGAAGATCTTGGTCACTGCAGGAATTTCAGAGCCCCACGCGATGTCGGGAACAGCCCCGCACAACTCCATACCCATCCACGCTTCTAAGTGGGACCGGCCCCGCGCAGCCATATGGTGCCCGTATGCTTCAAGCGACCACGAGGTTGCGTAATTTGCGAGCCAAGGTCGCGTAAGTGGGACATGCCCTTTAGATTTAGCTCTAAGGGCTAAAGGAATCAAGGGATTATAGTGAAAAAGCAGGAACGGGATACTGATTTTGGATGATCAGCCATGATCATATTGAATGGCAGTGCTGGCTGGAAGGGCTGAATGGCCTACTCCTGCGCCTATGTATTTTAGAGATACATCATGGAAACAGTCCCTTCAGCCCACTGAGTCACCGACCAAGGATCACTCTAATTCTACATTACCACCCATTCTCATCCACTCCCGACATTCTGGGAATAGATTGGATAAATGCTCAGAATCTCTTGCCCAGAGTGAGGGAATCGAGAACCAGAGAACATAGGTTTAAGGTGAGGGGGAAAGATTTAATAGGAACATGAGCGGTAGCTTTTATTCACACAAAAAGTGATGGATCTCAAGTCGGCGGCAGTCGCCTGAAAAACCGGTAACTGGAACGGCGACTGTCGGAGTGGAACACACGCGCACGCACGCACACACGCATGCACGCACACACACACACACGCACACACACACACGCACACACACACACACACACACACACACACACACACACACACACATCGCTTCCTTCACCAGCCTGTTATGCAGGCGGGGGACAGGGCAAGCGGGGGGAGCGCTGTCTGAGTGAAATTCACACGGTGCAAAGCCAAGGTGATACAGACACACACCGCGATGAACAGGAAGGTTGGCGCTGTAATTAAGACGGTGAAAGCACAGTGTACGGGAAGTCCTTTAAAAAGGGGGGGGGAGGGGAGAGGGGGAGAAGGGGGGAGAAGGAGTGGAGACAACTTTTAAGAAGCCAGAGATACACGGCTGTGAAGCTCGGCGGACATTTAACATTACTGGTCGGTTATCCTCGGTTCTGAAAACTACTGCTTACGGTTTTTTCCCCCCAATGAGCCAATGAAATTCACCGGTCAGCACCGACTGCAACGTACGAGGACCTACGAGAACCTTCGACCTCCTGGCAACCCACTAGGACCTCCTGACGACCCACCTACGGCACGGGAATTCTCGCTACTCTCCATGGCGGCTTCATTCTGGTCGCCGCTAATTTTTCGACATGTTGGATATTTTGCGGCGACCATAATGAGGCCGCGACTAGTTCCCAGAATGCGGGAACTCCTCACGACCATGGAGGCGGCTCCCCGGCAACCACCCGCGAACATGTGGCGACAGATGTGGTGATCGCAGAGTCTCCTGCAGCCGCCTAAAAAGTCGCCTAAGTGGGACAGGCTGCATAAGGAACAAGCTGGTGGGTGTAAGGAGGTAGTTGTGGTGGGGACTATTGCAAAGTTTCAGAAATATTTAGACAGGTACATGGATAGGACAGGTTTGGAGGGACATGGGCCGAATGCAGGCAGGTGGGACTAGTGTAGATGGAGCATGCAGCTCGGTGTGGGCAAGTAAGCCCTAATGATGGCTCTCATCATTTTATATACTTCCAATGTTGGCGGCATGGTAGAGTTGCTGCCATACAGCGCCACAGATCTGGGTTTGATCCCGACTACCAGTGTTGGCTCTATGGAGTTTTTGTACGTTTTCCCTGTGACCGAGTGGGTTTTCCCTGGGTCCTCCGGTTTCATCCCGTTATTCTAAAGACGTACAGCTTTGGAGATTAAATGTGTAAGAAAGAACTGAAGATGCTGGAAAAATCGAAGGTAGACACAAAATGCTGGACTAACTCAGCGGGTGAGGCAGCATCCCTGGAGAGAAGGGTCGAGGGTTTGTAGATTTGTTGATTACTTGTTCCCAATGTGTAGGATATAACTAGTGCGCAGGTGATGGCTGGTCGGCATGGACTGAAGGGCCTGTTTCCCTCGCTTGTATCCCTAAACTATACCCATACTCTTGCTATTGAGGGAGTGCAGCGCAGGTTCACAAGGTTAATTCCCGGGATGGCGGGGCTGTCATATGGAGCAGCTGGGCTTGTATACTCTGGAATTTAGAAGGATGAGAGGTGATCTTAACCATATAACCGTATAACAATTACAGCATGGAAACAGGCCATCTCAGCCCTACAAGTCCGTGCCGAACAATTTTTTTCTCTTAGTCCCACCTGCCTGCACTCAGACCATAACCCTCCATTCCCTTCTCATCCATATGCCTATCCAATTTATTTTTAAATGATACCAACGAACCTGCCTCCACCACTTCCACTGGAAGCTCATTCCACACCGCTACCACTCTCTGAGTACAGAAGTTCCCCCTCATGTTACCCCTAAACTTCTGTCCCTTAATTCTGAAGTCATGTCCTCTTGTTTGAATCTTCCCTATTCTCAAAGGGAAAAGCTGGTCCACATCAACTCTGTCTATCCCTCTCATCATTTTAAAGACCTCTATCAAGTCCCCCCTTAACCTTCTGCGCTCCAGAGAATAAAGACCTTACTTATTCAACCTTTCTCTGTAACTTAGTTGTTGAAACCCAGGCAACATTCTAGTAAATCTCCTCTGTACTCTCTCTGTTTTGTTGACATCCTTCCTATAATTGGGCGACCAAAATTGTACACCATACTCAAGATTTGGTCTCACCAATGCCTTGTACAATTTTAACATTACATCCCAGCTTCTATACTCAATGCTCTGATTTATAAAGGCTAGCATACCAAAAGCTTTCTTTACCACCCTGTCTATATGAGATTCCACCTTCAAGGAACTATGCACGGTTATTCCCAGATCCCTCTGTTCAACTGCATTCTTCAATTCCCTACCATTTACCATGTACATCCTATTTTGATTTGTCCTGCCAAGGTGTAGCACCTCACATTTATCAGCATTAAACTCCATCTGCCATCTTTCAGCCCATTCTTCCAAATGGCCTAAATCACTCTGTAGACTTTGGAAATCCTCTTCATTATCCACAACACCCCCTATCTTGGTATCATCTGCATACTTACTAATCCAATTTACCACACCTTCATCCAGATCATTGATGTACATGACAAACAACAAAGGACCCAACAGATCCCTGAGGCACCCCACTAGTCACCTGCCTCCAACCCGATAAACAGCCATCCACCATTACCCTCTGGCTTCTCCCATTCAGCCACTGTTGAATCCATCTTGCTACTCCTGAATTTATTGAATCTTATCTTATTGAAACATATAAGATTATTAAGGGTTTGGACACTCTGGAGTCAGGAGACATGTTCCCGATGTTGGGGGAGTCCAGAACCAGGGGCCACATTTAAGAATAAGGGGTACGCCATTTAGGGATAAGTCGGTGGGGGCGCAGCAAGCCGGCGCCCTGTCAGCAGCGTGTCCGTTTTTTTTGCTACTTTTGTTTTGTTTTTTAGTATGTTTTACAGTATGTATTTAATGTTCCTCTGTGTGTTTTGTGTGGGGGGGGTGGGGGGGTGGGGGGGTGAGGGGGAAACCGCTTCGGTCGCCTCCTCCACGGAGAGGCGACTTTTTCCAGGTCGCCTCCCCCGTGGCCTAACAACAAGGATCGGCGCGGCCTTTCCCGGAGACGCGCCCGGGGCTTCAGCGGCGGGCGCAGTGCGGACTCTCGGCGTGGAGCGGGCGAGCCCTCGCTGGGGCTCGCCGGAGGGGAGCGCTCCATTTCGCTGGCCCGCGGCAGCCTGAAGCCACAGTCTGCAGAGCTCCAGCTAGCGTGGCGTCTGCAGCCCGGGATCCCTCGTGGGGGACCCGGGAGAAGAAGGAGCTTCCACCACCGGCCCGCGGCCAACTTCCACCGCGGGCCCGGCGTGGACTTACCATCACCCCTGGAGGGGAGCTCCAGATCGCCGGCCCTGCGGTCTGTGGTGCTTCTGGCTGCGGCGCGAATTTTAAATCTTCGACCGCCGGCCTGCGGCCTACACCAGCCTGAAGCCGCGGTCTCCGGTGGGGAAGAGCCGATCCTGGACTTACCTTGACTTTTACCTTGTCCTTTATCATCTGGACACCCGCAGCAACGGCTGCGGAGGTTTGAGGTCTCGACCACGGGGGAAAATGGAGGAGGACTGGCCAAATTCTGTGTTAAATGTTTGTGTTAAATTTTTATTGTGTTTGTGTGTTTTTTATCACTGTACCGCTGCTGACAAATTCATTCAACACTTTATGTGCAATGTGACGAATAAATCTGATTGATTGATTAATTGATCCCTCAGCCCAGCGAGTTCACATCGACCATCAATCATCCATCTCTATCTCTCTATCTCTATTTAGAACGGAGACGAAGAAACACTTTTTCACACAGAGAATTGTGAGTCTGTGGAATTTCCTGCCTCAGAGGGCGGTGGAGGCCGGTTCTCTGGACACTTTCAAGAGAGAGCTAGATAGGGCACTTAAAGATAGCGGAGTCAGGGGATATGGGGAGAAGGCAGGAGCGGGGTACTGATTGTGGATGATCAGCCATGATCACATTGAATGGCGGTGCTGGCTCGAAGTGCCGAATGGCCTACTCCTGCATCTATTGTCTATTGTCCATTGTACCCCCACACCCCCTCAATTTCTGGTATTCCAGCGAAAACCATCCAAGTTTCCCCAACCTCTCCTTGCAGCTATTACCCCGCTAATCCAGGCAGCAAATCATTCAACATGGTCAGCATACATCCACAGCATTGTAATGAATGGCATGAAAAGCACAATGGACTGTTAGGGAAGACCCATTACTAGGCAGGCGTGAGGAAAGTAATTATGTTTTTGTTTAGTTTAGATACAGTGCAGAAACAGGCCCTTCGGCCCATCGATTCCGCACTGACCAGTGATCCCCGCACATTAACACTATCCCACACACACACACACACACACGAGGGACTATTTACAATTCTACCAAAGCCACTTAGCCTACAAACCTGTTTGCCTTTGGAATGTGGGTGAAAAGGCCAGTAATTCCCAGATGGGTTACGGGGAGAAGGCAGGAGACTGGGTTTAGGAGGGAGAGATAGATCAGCCATGATACAATGACAGAGTAGACTTGATGGGCTAAGTGGCCTAATTCTGCTCCTATCATTCATGAACTAGTGCAGGTCAAGGGGAGAATGTGCAAACTCTGTGCAGGCAGCACCCGTGGTCAGGATTTGGGTCTCTGGCGCTGTGAGGCAGCAAATCTACCGCTGCGCCACCCTGGGAAACCAAATTAAACTGGAAATGGTCGGGACTGCATTCAGGCTGATGAGAGGACCATGCTGTTGCCTTAGAACAGCTGGGAAGATACTGTGCAGTGGCAGATTTTTATATCGTTCAAGAGATTGCTCCCTCTAGCCGCTAAATGGACTGCATGGTTAAGGGGAATGTCTTTGTACGCATGCGAGCTCCCCGTCGGGAACCTTCAGAGCTTCTTCAAAGATACATCTTCAAAAACACAGTCTTTTGATGAATAAATTCTTTATTGTTGATGTAAAACAATAAGGTACATCCAAACTTCTTCCGACTCATACACTATAATCTCCATCGAACTCCAGTTTATTGTATTAAACGTTAAAAAACTGGTCTCCGTTAGACTTCACATGGTCGAAGGTAAACAATGTCAAAAACTACCCTGAAAAATATCTGCGTGGCATAGCTCTAAACACGAACCATAAATGGGGCAGTCTAAACATTTAAAGACACATTGTGTACAACATCCTTGTGATTGAGGCAGGCAGCGTATTTCACGAGATTGATCCCTGGGATGGCGGGGTATGAGGAAGATTGAAAAGAATTCCATTTCTTATAGAAACATATCAGATTATAAAATGACTGGACAAGCTAGATGCAGGAAAAATGGTTATGTTGGAATTCCAGGGGCCACAGAGGGGCAAGGTAAGGAGGCCAAGTCACTGGATGGATTTAAGAGAAAGTTAGTTAGAGCTCCAGGGGCTAGTGGAATCAAGGGATATGGGGAGAAGGCAGGCACGGGTTATTGATAGGGGACGATCAGCCATGATCACAATGAATGGCGGTGCTGGCTCGAAGGGCCGAATGGCCTCCTCCTGCACCTATTGTCTATGTTTCTATGTTTCTATGCCATCATCAATGACACACAAAACAATTACAAATGGCCACTACATAATATGCCTGAAACGCATTGATAGGAATGCACTTACTTTGGACTTTTGCATTGAATAATCTTATGGGAACTTGCACGTTGTATGTAGGGAGTGTCCACGGCCATTATCAATTCAGGATGGGGTGGCTTTTTTAGAAAAAGTTCGCAATTTCAGACGCCTCCTTTCAATAGAAGCATTTCACAGCCACAATGCATGAATCATAGACTATTGTGTGGGAAGAAACTGCACATGCTGGTTTGAATTGAAGATAGTCACAAAATGCTGGAGTAACTCAGCGGGACAGGCAGCATCTCTGGAGAGATGGAATGGGTGACGTTTCAGGTCGAGACCCTTCTTCAGACTGAGTCAGGAGAAAGGGAACCCAGACTAGTTCATAGACTATTACTGATTATTACAGACTATTACAGACTATTACAGCACTGAACACAAAATGTGACTCATCACATCTGTAGCAATGTTTTGGTTCCCATAAAACCCAATGATCTGATTTTGTGATACTTTTTTCTTGATTAACTATATAGTTACATTTTAAAAACCCATCATGTTCATAACATAAAAAACATAGAAAATATGTGCAGGGGGAGGCCATTCGGCCCTTCGAGCCAGCATCGCAGGTCTAGGTAGGTTCTAGGAGCATTCATCTGAAATGTCACCTAACCTTTTTCTCCAGAGATGTTGCCTGACCCGCTGGTTTCTTCGAGCATTTTGTCACAAGGTCATAAGTGATAGGAGCAGAATTAGGCCATTCAGCCCATCAAGCCTGTTCCTCCATTCAATCATGGCTGATCTATCTCTCCCTCCTAACCCCATTCTCCTGCCTTCTCCCCATAACCCCTGACAACCCAAACTAATCAAAAACCTGTCAATCTCCACCTTAAAAATATCCATGAACTTGGCCTCCACAGCCGACTGTGGCAATGAATTCTTCAGATTCACCACCCTCTGAATAAATACATTTTTAATTTCCTTTCTATAGGTATGTCCTTCGGAGTGTGGGAGGAAACCGAAGATGTCAGAGAAAACCCACGCAGGTCACGGGGAGAACGTGCAAACTGCGTACAGACAGCGCCCATTCTCGGGCTCGAACCCGGGTCTCCGGCGCTGCATTCGCTGTAAGGCAGCAACTCTACCATTCAAAGTAGTTATGTCATTGTGTGTTTTGGTTCAGGTTGAAGGTTATTATTGTCAGCTGCTCTGAGGTACAGTGAAAAGCTTTGTTTCACAATGCTATCTAAACAGATCAGATATACCATGCATTAGTACAATTAATTCAAACTCAAGTACATTAGATAGAGCAAAAGTGAACATACAGAGCGCAGATGATAGTTATGGAGTCCTACAGCATGGGAACAGGCCCAACTGACCTACACTGAACGACATGTCCCATCTACACTAGTCCCGCCTGCCTGTGTTTGCCCCATATCTCTCTAAACCTGTCCTATTCATATACCTGTCTAAATGTTTCTTAAGGGCCTGTTCCTTGAGCATGCGACTGCATGCGGCAAGCACGACCAAACCGGAAGCGGGGCCCACGCGGAGGTCGAGTGATCCCCGTACAGGGCCTGTTCCACGAGCATGCGACTGCATGCGGCAAGCGCGACCAAACCGGAAGCGGGGGCCGCACGGATCCCGTACAAGTTGACGTGAAGTTCGAGCGAAGTCCGCGGGAAGTTCGCGCTAGGCATACGCCGTCAAGACGCTGCGTACGGTGTCGAGACGCTGCGTACGCCCGTCGAGGCGCTGCGTACGGCCTCAATGTGGCTGTGGGCCGGCAGGCCGTTGCCGCGCGGAATTTTTGAACACGGTCAGTTTTTCGGAGCCCCGCGCGATGTCGGGACCAGCTCCGCACAACTCCATACGGCTCCGCCGATCGAAGTGGGACCAGCCCCGCGGGGCCGTACGGCTCAAGCGACCACGTTAGGTCGTGCTTGCCGCATGGAGTCGCATGCTCGTGGGACCGGCCCTTTAAACATTGTAATAGTACCTGCCCAATCTGTCTTCATAGCTCAGCCTGCTCAATCTGTCTTTATGGCTCAGGCCCTCGGAACTGGCAACAAACCCCAGGCCTGCTCAACCTCTCCCTAAAGCTCAGGCCCTCAAGTCCTGGCAAAATCCTCTCTGCACCCTTTCCCACTTGACAACATCTTTCCCATAACATGGTGCCCAGAACTGAACACAATACTCAAAATGCGGCCTCACCAACGCAACAAAGGTGACTGCAACATCTACTATGCTCAATTCTCAGCATTGTAGTGCATCAGTTCCACAGATAAAGCCCAATGTCCTCAATGGGGTGTTGGGCAGTACTCTAGCTTGTGGAAGGGCCGTTCAGAAGCCTGATAGCAGAGGGGAAGAAGCTGTTCCTGAGTCCGGTGGTGCCCGCTTTCAAGCCGGATGGGAGGAGGGAGACGAAGGAATGACCGGGGTGGGACAAGTCTATGCTGATTATGCTGGAGCTGCTTTTCCGAGGCAGCGTGAAGTAAAAATGGAGTCAATGGTGGTTGGAAAATGTTTGAGGTTGATAGTTGTGGTCTGTGATGTCAGCTGTGGGTAATTGTACTCTTAATCACTCCCACATTTCCAATACTCTTTTGTGGTATTTCCCAGACATCAAATTCCATGGCATTGTCTTACCGATTATTTCTCAATAACCATCTATAATGACTTCCCAATGGTTGAAGTTTCACTGCAAGTTAACCCCTGCCACAAGATGGGAACTGCATTGGAACGGGAACTTTCTGCCACAGCTGAATCCTGTACTTGTCATTGAAAGGCAGTCATCATCATCATCGGCGGTCAGTCGAAACGAGTATGACTGTGCCCCTTGTGGAGGACGCCTGTGCGTGACTTTGTTTAACGTGGGGAGACTGGTGCACAGACAGCCACCCCACGGTCCTTGACAGATCTGGGTCAGGATCCAGTGGCATGGAGTCCAAGACGACCGGAGACCCTTTTCTTCTGCAGCCTTCATCCGCCTTCCCAGCCGTTGTGACGTTCCACTAAGGTCAGCCATCGTCCTCCGCCTGTTCCACCGTTGAGGTCTTGGTTGGATTGCTCTTTGTCAGAGACCTCCCCCTCGACCTTACCGCCATGAGTGACCCTACCAGGAGCATAGCTCCAGACGGCATCGCTCTCAGGATCTCAGGTCCACACGAGCTTCTCCACCACGACAAGGTGACAATGCACGGAGAAAGGAGCATTGCATACAGTTTTGGTCCCCTAATCTGAGGAAAGACATTCTTTCCATAGGGGGAATACAGAGAAGGTTCACCAGACTGATTCCTGGGATGTCAGGACTTTCATATGAAGAAAGACTGGATAGACTCGGCTTGTACTCGCTAGAATTTAGAAGATTGAGGGGGGATCTTATAGAAACGTACAAAATTCTTAAGGGGTTGGACAGGTTAGATGCAGGAAGATTGTTCCCGATGTTGGGGAAGTCCAGAACAAGGGGTCACAGATTAAGGATAAGGGGGAAATCTTTTAGGACCGAGACGAGAAAAACATTTTTCACACAGAGAGTGGTGAATCTGTGGAATTCTCTGCCACAGAAGGTAGTTGATGCCAGTTTATTGGCTATATTAAAGAGGGAGTTAGATGTGGCCATTGTGGCTAAAGGGATCAGGGGGTATGGAGAGAAGGCAGGGATGGGATACTGAGTTGGATGATCAGCCACGATCATATTCAATGGCGGTGCAGGCTCGAAGGGCTGAATGGCCTACTCCTGCACCTATTTTCTATGTTTCCATGTTTCTATGAGTGGCCCTACTAGGACCAGAACTCCAGGCGGCATTGCTCTCAGGATCTCAGGACCACACGAGCTTCTCCACCATGACAAGGTGACAGTCCACGGAGAAAGGCAGTAAACCTGATCCAACTTGTAGCGACTGTTGATAGAAGGAACTGCAGATGCTGTTTTACTAAGAATGATACAAAGTGCCGGAGTTGCAGGCTGGTCCATCGCGGGCACAGCCCTCCCCCCCATTGGAATCATCCACATGAGATGCTCCCTCAGGAAGGTGGCACGCTCTCTGACTCCCTGACTAAGAGAAGACGGCACCAGGAATTCACTCCTGGAGCCAACACTGCCCAGCGCCTTCAACAGGAAACGCCTTGCTTGTTGAGTGTGGTTTAATTTAGAATCACAGCAAGGGAACAGGCCATTCGGCCCATCGGGTCCACGCCCGACCAGCGATCCCCGCACATCAACACCACCCTACACACACTGGGGCCAATGTGTATATATATATCCCCGGACAATTAACCTACAATCCTGTACATCTTTGACCTGTGGAAGGAAAGCGAGGATCTCAGAGAAAATTCACGCAGTTCACGACAAGAACATACAAATTCTGTACTGACAGCTCCCGTGGTCAGGTTAGAACACGGGTATCTGTCGCTGTAAGCGCTGTAAGGCAGCAACCTTGGATTACGGACTTCTAGTTTTTAGCAATTGTATTGCCGTTTTAAATGTATGGTTGTTGTGTTATCTATACGACTACTGTGTAGTAAGCTGGCAGTCACGGTGGCGCAGCGGTAGAGTTGCTGCCTCGCAGCGAAAGCAGAGCCGTGAGACCCGGGTTCGATCCCGACAACGGGTGCTGTCTGTACGGAGTTTGTACGTTCTCCCTGTGACCCGCATGAGTTTTCTCCGACATCTTCGGTTTCCTCCCACACTCCAAAGACGTACAGGTTTGCAGGTTAATTGCCTAGGTAAATGTTTAAATTGTAGCTAGTGGGTGTAGGACGGTGATGGTGTTAATGTGCGGGGGATCGCTGGTCGGCGCGGACCCGTTGGGCCGAAGGGCCTGTTTCCGCCCTGTATCTCTAAACTAAAATACTGAAGTAAGAATTTTATTGTTCTGTTGTTGGCACATATGACAATTAAAGACTCTTGTCGCTAAATGGTGACAATCCAAATTAGCTTAGCGATCTGTGGTAGAGCCATCAAGGTCGACCGCGGGGGGTAAAGGCCGGGCGAGGAGAGGGACGATGGCTCACGGGACGGCGGCAGCGGTAGAGTTGCCAGAGACCCGGGTTCGATCCTGACGACGGGCGCTCTCTGTCCAGAGTTTGTACGTTCTCCCCGTGACCGTGTGGGTTTTCCCCGGGTGCTCTGGTTCCCCTCCCCCACACTCTAAAGACGTACAGGTTTGTACAGGTTTAATTTGCTTTGGTAAATTGTAAATTGTCCCAAGACTGTAGGCTACACCTAGTGAATGGGGTGATGGCTGGTCGGTGCGGACTTGGTAGACCGAGGGGACTGTTTCTATGCTGTAACTCTAAAGTCTAAAAGCCCCCACTCTCACTCAACAGTATTAATCAAGCTTCGGAGTGTGATATAAAATTGCTTTCAAACTTAGTCGATCTCCAACTTGCAAAGGAGAGGAGCAAGGCCATCAGAATCTCCTGCAGATCTGCTGACTATATCCATTGCGGTTTTCTGAAGTGACTTACAGTATGCATCGTAAACTCAAAGTAACGAGAGAAAATGTTTTGGATAAGGAATGACTCATTGATAATCCAGTCTGCGTACAATTCGCTGGGACCACAAAGAACGGCTCGCAAAACCAGAGGTATGCAGAGCTTTCTGGTAAACTCTAGACTTTAGAGATACGGTGCGGCAACAGGCCCTTCAGCCCGATCAGCGATCCCCCCCATGCACCAACACTATCCCACACACGTGAGACAATTTACAATTTTTAGCGAAGCCAATTAACCTACAAACCTGCACGTCTTTGGAGTGTGGGAGGAAACCGGAGCACCCGGAGAAAACCCACGCGATCACAGGGAGAGCATACAAGCTCTGTGCAGACAGCACCCGAAGTCAGGATCGAACCCGGATCTTTGGTGCCGTGAGGCAGCAACTCTACCGCTGCGCCACCGGGCCTGTTAATATAAAGTGCAATGCTGGTTTCATTCTAAATAATGTGAATGCAATATTATGTTCTCCTATGATCTTAAATGGTTGCCACATAATCTCGCGACTAATGGAATTTGTGAAAGCACAGAGTCTCTTTTGCCAGAGTTAGGGAATCAGCCTGACCCGCTGAGTTCCTCCAGCAATTTGTGTTTTTCCTTGGTAAACCAGCGTTTGCAGTTCCTCGTTTCTACATTGGGTCTTCATAGTTTATTATGTTCCGATTTAAGATTTTTGTTGTTATTTTTTTGTTTTTTTTGTTTTTTGTATGCTGTTTCATACTTGCTTTTTTATTTTTTAGTCTGTTTGAAATAAAGGATTTATTATTATTATTATTATTATTATTATTATTATTATTATTATTATTATTATTATTATTATTATTATAAGATTGTGGTTTCAAATTAAACCAGTTTGGCGGTCTCAAGAACGACAACTGAAGTTTCAAATGGATCTTTATTCAAAAGTTTGGTTTTCAGTACACAGGTTCTCTAGACACGTCTGGCCACATCGGTGGTCAGCGCTGAACTACCGCACAAAAGCAAAACTGCACGAAAACAAGCAGCCCCTCCCGAGTCACGTGACCGCGGCTTCGGAACGCCAGGTTCGATACCCGCGTACGCCCTTAGGCGCCGCTACACCAGGTCACTTCTGATGCTTTAATGGATCTGTATCATATTATAATCGCCCAGAGGCCCATTAAATCACGCTAATCCGTTCTCATAACAAAAGGGTTTGCAGCTGGTATTTAACTCAGACAGGTGTGAAGCTAATATGCAAAAGGACACATCGGGAGAGGTTGAGCAGGCTGGGACTATTCCTTGGAGCGCAGGAGGATGAGGGGTGATCTTATTGAGGTGTATAAAATCACGAGAGGAATAGATCGGGTAGATGCACAGAGTTTCATGCCCAGAGTAGGTAATTTGAGAATTAGAGGATGAAGGTGAGGGGTAACCTTTTTACACAAAGGACTGGGTATATGGAACGAGCTGCTGGAGGAGGTAGATGGGGCAGGTACTATTGCAGGGGTGCATTTAGAGTACTATTAGAGGGATATGGACCAAATGCAGGCCAAACCTTTAGCCCATATCCCTCTAAACCTGTCCTATCCATGTACCGGTCTAAATGCTTCTTAAACACGATAGTACCTGCTTCAACTCCGGCAGCTTGATCCATACACCCACCGCCTGTCCTACTTGCTGATATTTTCGGCAACTGCTGGCGTCATATCAGTGTCGCCAAATGATTTCAAAATCCATCGGCACCAAAAAATAAACATTGCAACGCTTGAAAAATCGCCGCCGCGTCACGCTGCGACGTTGTCGGTGACCTGATATGCCAGTCAATTATGCCGGCAGTCGCCGAAAAAATCGCCAAGTGGGACAGGCTCTTCAGGTTCCTATTAAAATCTTTCTCCCGTCACCTTAAACCAATGTTCTCAGCTCCTCTACTCTGCACACGAGACTATGCATGTTTACCCAATGTATTCCCCTCTGTTGCTCCAGTTTCCTCTCATATCCACTTCGATGGCCAGCACCCCGAATGGCCTCCTCCTCAACCTATTTCCTATCTTTTAGTTTAGTTTAGAGATCCAGCGTGCCAACAGGCCCTTCGGCCCACCAACTCCATGCCGACCATTGATCACCCATTCACATTGGTTCCATGTTATCCCGCTTTCTCATATAGTCCCTGCACAGTAGAGGCTATTTTATTTTACTGAAGCCAATTAACTTACAAACCCTTTGCAGTAACAGTGGTGAAGACAGAATTCAGAGGGCAATACGAGACAAATATGGTTAGTTATGGGGCATAAGGAGATGTAAATTCTGGAGTCGTTTCCTGTGACTCCAAGAGACGTTAAAAGCTAAGTAAATGTTAAATTTAGAAGTGAGTGCGGGGCTGCGAGATTGCAATAGACAATAGGTGCAGGAGTAGGCCATTTGGCACTTCGAGCCAGCACCGCCATTCAATGTGATCATGGCTGATCATCCCCAATTAGTACCCCATTACTGTCTTCTCCCCATATCCCCTGACTCCACTATTTTTAAGAGCCCTATCTAGCTCTCTCTTGAAAGTATCCAGAGAACCGGCCTCCACTGCCCTCTGAGGCAGAGAATTCCACAGACTCACCACTCTCAGTGAGAAAAAGTGTTTCCTCATCTCTGTTCTAAATGGCTTACCCCTTATTCTTAAACTGTGGCCCCTGGTTCTGGACTCCCCCAACATCGGGAACATGCTTCCTGCCTCTAGCGTGTCCAAACCCTAAAGGGCCTGTCCCACGAGCATGCGACTGCATGCGGCAAGCACGACCTAACGTGGTCGCTTGAGCCGTACGGCCTCGCGGGGCCGGTCCCACTTCGATCGCCGGAGCCGTATGGAGTTGTGCGGAGCTGGTCCCGACATCGCGCGGTGCTCCGGAAAACTGACAGTGTTCAAAAATTCCGCGCGGCAACGGCCTGCCGGCTCGCTTCCGCATTGAGGTCGTACGCACCGCCCCGACGGGCATACAAAGCGTCTCGACGCCGTACGGAGCGTCTTGACACCGTACGTCACACGCAAACTTCCCGCAGACTTCGCTCGAACTTCACGTCACTCTCTCGACCTCCGCGCGGCCCCCGCTTCTGGTTTGGTCGCGCTCGCCGCATGCAGTCGCATGCTAGTGGGACAGGTCCTTAAATAATCTTATATGTTTCAATAAGATCCCATCTCATCCTTCTAAATTCGGCATGTCGGCATGCAGGGTGGGCCGAAGGGCCTGTTTTCACGCTGGGTCTCTGAACTAAACTAAAACGGGGACCTTTGCAGTAACAGTGGTGAAGACAGAATTCAGAGAGCAATACGAGACAAAGATGGTTAGTTACGTGGCATAAGGAGATTGAAATTCTGGAGCCGTTTCCCGTGACTCCAAGAGATGATGTTAAAAGCTAAGTAAATGTTGCATTTAGAAGTGAGTGCGGGGCCGCGAGGTCACATGTGTCGTATGGCACCATTTTTTTAAAATTATTCACGTCATCGAAAATGTTACCAATGATAGATTATTTGTATTGTAACCATTTGGCTGACACAAAGGCTGGGCGATGATTCGCGGGACGACCGGAATGGAGGTGAAGGCTGCAATGGGCCTTTGTGGCCGGCTACAGCTGGGATTGTAAAATGGCCCCAACATGGCACCTCTTGCATATGGACTCAGTGGGATGTTCTGTACATTCTGTATTGACCAGGGGATTGTGCTGATGTACCAGGACAGTCTTGCTGAGCTGTATAACCATATAACCTTATAACCATTTAACAATTACAGCACGGAAACAGGCCATCTCGGCCTTTCATGTCCGTGCCGAACACATAATCTCCCCTAGTCCCATCTACCTGCACTCAGACCATAACCCTCCATTCCTTTCCCATCAATATACCTATCCAATTTATTTTTAAATGATAAAATCGAACGTGCCTCCACCACTTCCACTGGAAGCTCATTCCACACCGCTACCACTCTCTGAGTAAAGAAGTTCCCCCTCATGTTACCCCTAAACTTCTGTCCCTTAATTATCAAGTCATGTCCTCTTGTTTGAATCTTCCCTACTCTCAATGGGAAAAGCTTATCCACGTCAACTCTGTCTATCCCTCATCATTTTAAAGACCTCTGTCAAGTCCCCCCTTAACCTTCTGCGCTCCTTATGCAAAAAGGTATTTGACTGTACCTTGGTACACGTGACAGTAAAGAAGCCATTGAGACCATTGCATGAAGCCCTATTGCTTGTGACATATTAATTGTGACTTTTATCATCAACATTGTATTTTGTTGCCCATTTGCATAGACGGGGTAGACAGCCTTGTTGCATCTCCCCTTTTCCTAATCGGCCACCATTCAGATAATAGTCTACTTTCCTGTTTTTGAGGTTATCCACTTGGGTGGCAAAAACAGGAAAGTAGACTATTATCTGAATGGAGGCCGATTAGGAAAAGGGGAGATGCAACGAGACCTGGGTGTCATGGTACACCAGTCATTGAAGGTAGGCATGCAGGTGCAGCAGGCAGTGAAGAAAGCGAATGGGATGTTAGCATTCGTAGCAAAAGGATTTGAGTATAGGAACAGGGAGGTTCTACTGCAGTTATACAGGACCACACGTGGAGTAATGCGTACAGTTTTGGTCTCCTAATCTGAGGAAAGACATTCTTGCCATAGAGGAAGTACAGAGAAGGTTCACCAGACTGATTCCTGGGATGTCAGGACTTTCATGTGAAGAAAGACTGGATAGACTCGGCTTGTACTCGCTAGAATTTAGAAGATTGAGGGGGGATCTTATAGAAACTTTTAGAACTTTTAGAAAATTCTTAAGGGGTTGGACAGGCTAGATGCAGGAAGATTGTTCCCGATGTTGAGGAAGTCCAGTACAAGGGGTCACAGTTTAAGGATAAAGGGGAAATCTTTTAGGACTAAGATGAGAAAAACATTTTTCACACAGAGAGTGGTGAATCTCTGGAATTCTCTGCCACAGAATGTAATTGAGGTCAGTTCATTGGCTATATTTAAGAGGGAGTTAGATGTGGTCCTTGGGGCTAAAGGGATCAGGGGGTATGGAGAGAAGGCAGGTACAGGATACTGAGTTGGATGATCAGCCATGATCATATTGAATGGCGGGTGCAGGCTCGAAGGGCCGAATGGCCTACTCCTGCCCCTATTTTCTATGATTCTATTTTTCTACTTGTCTTAATGACTACAGGCCTGCCGCACTGACCTCTGTGGTCATGAAGACACAAAGGCTTGTCCTGGCCAAGCTGAAAAATATCACAAACTCCCTGCTGGACCCTGAGCAATTTGCATATCGTGGTGCAGGCTCGAAGGGCCGAATGGCCTAATACTGCACTTATTTTCTATGTTTCTATGTTTCTATGTCAGAACCTCCATCCCAGAACAGATATATCAAATATCTTTTAAGATGAATGGAAATAGATTTAATAGGAATCTGAGGGGTAACTTTTTCACACCAAGGGTGGTGAGTGTTGGGAACGAGATGCCAGAGGAAGTAGTTGAGGCTGGGACTATCCCAACGTTTAAGAAATTAGACAGATAAATGTATAGGACAGGTTTGGAGGGATATGGACCAAATGCAGGTAAGTAGGTCCACACCGGCCAACATGTCACATCTACACTAGTCCCACCTATGGTCCTCGATTCACCTATTCTGGGCAAGAGACTCTACCCAATCTAATCCACACCTGATTTTATATAGCTCTCGAAGATCACCCCTCATCCTCCTGCGCTCCAAGGAATAGAAGACCCAGCCAACTGGACCTCACCCTATTGCTCAGGCCCTGGCAACATTGGTGTGCATCATGTCTTCAATGCATTCTGGTATAATTACGTACCTGATGCGTAGACTTTAGACCTTGGAGATACAGCGTGGAACCAGGCCATTCGGCCCACCGAGTCTGCGCCAGCCAACAATCACTAGCACTCTTTTGCACACTAGGGACAATTTACAGAAGCCAATTAACCTACAAACCTGCACGTCTTTGGAGTGTGGGAGGAAACCGGAGCACCTGGAGAAAACCCACGCGGTCCCACAGGGAGAACAGTCTCTACAATGCCAGACTGAACGTCACAGTGTGACAGGCACACTCAGCCCCAGAGCTCAGACGGAGGAAGAGACACGGCGTTCAACAATCTGCTTCAAGTAGTGTTTCGGGGGGGCACGGTGGCGCAGCGTTACAGTTGCTGCCCGACAGCCCTTTCACCGCCAGAGACCCGGGTTCGACCCTGACTACGGGCGCTGTCTGTACGGAGTTTGTGTTCATTCTCCCCGTGATCTGCGTTGGTTTTCTACGGGATCTTCGGTTTCCTCCCACACTCCCAAGAGTCAGGGGATATGACGAGAAGGCAGGAACGGGGTACGGATTGTGGATGATCAGCCATCATCATATTGAATGGTGGTGCTGGCGTGAAGGGCCGAATGGCCTCCTCCTGCACCTATTGTCTATTGTCCTGCAGGTCGGTAGCTTAATTGGCTTGGTATAAGTGTAAACTGTCCCTAGTGTGTTTCCGTTGACCCCCCCTCGGTCATGTCTGACCATGGGTCATCGATGCATCCTAGATGTTGGCTGCTTGCTCCAAACCTCGGCTGCAGCAGCATCGCTTGTGGCTGAAGAGACCCTACCACACCCCAGTGTGTGTAGGGTTGTTATAATGTGCGGGGATCGCTGGCCGGTGCGGACCCGGTGGGCCGAAGGGCCTGTTTCCCCGCTGTATACCTCTAAACTAAACAGTTATAATCCACCTTTAGCTTTTGCAGACTCAAACAACAATGATCTTCAAATGACAGATACAGAGCATAGAACAGCATCACAGAAAAGCTGGAGAAACTCAGCGGGTGCAGCAGCATCTATGGAGCGAAGGAAATAGGCAACGTTTCGGAATCTGAAGAAGGGTTTCGGCCCGAAACGTTGCCTATTTCCTTCGCTCCATAGATGCTGCTGCACCCGCTGAGTTTCTCCAGCTTTTCTGTGTAACCTTCGATTCTCCAGCATCTGCAGTTCCCTCTTAAACACATAGAACAGCATCATATAGGCAGGCACAGGCTACTTTGGCCTAGACTGTCTGTATTGTACAGAATGCCGGTTTAAGCTAGTCTCCTCTGCCTGCATGCAATCTATTTACAGCAAATTCATATGCCTACCTAAAACCCTCTCAACTATAACTTACTGTACTAGAATTTAACATTGTACATTAATAATAGTATACCATAGTACGATATAACTGCAGTACACCATAGGGACACTCGCCCAAGGACAAAGGAACCATGGCATCCTAGGGAGCATGATAGCTTCAAAGACCATCTCCACTATTGTGGTCTAGCGCCCAGGTGACTGGAAGCCTGCACCAGCGACAGAACACGCTGGCGCGCAGCAGTGCGAACGGCAGCCCGTAGCTTCGAGGAGCGCTGGCTGGAGCGACTTACCAAAGCCAGGGAGAGGAGGTAGGCTGCTGCCCAGAACCCGACAACGATGACATCCATCTGCCCCCCATTGCCCTCCAGTGTACGGTTCACGGTTTGGACCCGTGAGCCATGTCAGAACTCGCCAGAATTGAGACTGCACAACCCGCCATTGTCATTACCAACGGGCCACCACCTCACCATAGTGCAACATACTACACTATAACACGCAACATTAACCATATAACCATATAACCTTATAACAATTACAGCACGGAAACAGGCCATCTCGACCCTTCTAGTCCGTGCCGAACACATAATCTCCCCTAGTCCCATATACCTGCGCTCAGACCATAACCCTCCATTCCCTTCCCATCCATATAACTATCCAATTTATTTTTAAATGATAAAAACTAACCTGCCTCCACCACCTTCACTGGAAGCTCATTCCACACAGCTACCACTCTCTGAGTAAAGAAGTTCCCCCTCATGTTACCCCTAAACTTCAGTCCCTTAATTCTCATGTCATGTCCCCTTGTTTGAATCTTCCCTACTCTCAGTGGGAAAAGCTTTTCCACGTCAACTCTGTCTATCCCTCTCATCATTTTAAAAACCTCTATCAAGTCCCCCCTTAACCTTCTGCGCTCCAAAGAAACATTGCAATATAACACTGGAGATATCTGCCTCAGAGGGCGGTGGAGGCAGGTTCTCTGGATGCTTTCAAGAGAGAGCTGGATAGGGCTCTTAAAAATAGCGGAGTCAGGGGATATGGGGAGAAGGCAGGAACGGGGTACTGATTGGGGAGGATCAGCCAGGATCACATTGAATGGCGGTGCTGGCTCGACGGGCCAAATGGCCTACTCCTGCACCCATTGTCTATTGTCTATTGTCTATTGAGATCAATTGATTCTTGATTAGTAAGGGTGTCACGGGTTATAAGGAGAAGGCAGGAGAATGGGGTTGAGAGGGATAGATCAGCCATGATTGAATGGCAGAGTAGACTTGATGGGCCGAATGGTCCAAATCTATAAGCCTATGAAGAATTTATAAACCTATGAATATTGTTGGTTAGATTTAATACACAATAACACACCATAAGTACAATATAATGCACTATATCTCTCTATAACGCACAATAATACAATATAATACCCTATAACACAGTAGTTGAGTTTAGTTTGGATGACTTCAGTCTAGTTTATTGTCACGTGTACCGAGGTACAGTGAAAAGCTTTTGTTGTGTGCGAACCAGTCAGTCAAAAGAAGTGTCTCGACCCAAAACATCACCAATTCCTTCTCTCCAGAGATCAAGATGCTGCCAGTCCCGCTGAGTTACTCCAGCTTTTTGTGTCTATCTATAGTTAAGTTTAGTTTAGTTCAGAGAGACAGCGCGGAAACAGGCCCTTCGGCCCACCGAGTCCGCATCGACCACCAATCCCCACACATTAACACTATACTACACACACACTAGGGACAGTTTACACATATGCCAAGCCAATTAACCTACAAACCTGTACGCCTTTGGAGTGTGGGAGGAAACCGGAGGATCTCGGAGAAAATCCATGCTGGTCACGGGGAGAACGTATAAACTCCGTAAGACAGGATCGAACCTGGGTCACCGGCACTGCAAGCGCTGCAGGGCAGCAACTCTACCGCTGCGCCATCGTGCCGCCCCAATAATACATGATTACAATCTAGCCATCCACGGTGTACTGATACATGGTAAAGGGAATAACGGGAATAACGTGATACCTCACTATAGCTCACTATAATTGTTCAGGGCTTGGACATGCTAGAGGCAGGAAACATGTTCCCGATGTTGGGGGAGTCCAGAACCAGGGGCCACAGTTGATGAATAAGGGGTAAGCCATTTAGAAAGGAGACGAGGAAACACTTTTTCTCACAGAGAGTTGTGAGCCTGTGGAATTCTCTGCCTCAGAGGGTGGTGGAGGCCGGTTCTCTGGATACTTTCAAGAGAGAGCTAGATAGGGCTCTTAAAGATAGTGGCTATGGGGAGAAGGCAGGAACGGGGTACTGATTGGGGATGATCAGCTATGATCACATTGAATGGCGGTGCTGGCTCGAAGGGCCAAATGGCCTACTCCTGCACCTATTGTCTATTGTCTATTGTCTAATACGTGCTTCTATCCCACTTGCCTCCACCATCAACCTAGGTGGCATGTTCCCATCCCCCACCACTCAGTGCAAAAATCATACCCCGCACATCTATCTCCTTTAAACTTTTCCCCTCTCACCTTATGGCTATGACCTCTCGTCTTGGACATTTTCACCCTGAGAAAAAGGTTGACTGGCTGCCCTGTCAAAGCCTCTGCTAACATACATATACACATACACACTCTGAACTTTTGTTTGTTCGTTTATTATATTGTGTACAGAGTACTCCGTTTACATATTTAGCTGTGCAGCTGCAAGTAAGAAATCCCAAATCATTTTGTTCTTTTAGTTCAATATTTCCTTCCTCTTAATGCAGGACAATTTGATTTTCTCATCTCCCTTCTTTATTGCTTCTTCAAATTTAAACCTGCTATTTTTTTATTACCTAATCTATATCTATTTCTCTTTCTGACGATTCTAATTTGCCCGAGTCTTTCTCCTGAACTTAAATGACCCTGAGATTCTTTGATTACCTGCCTTTTCTGTCGAGGTGTAGCAACAAGGAATGCAATTGATATACATTATTATCATATGTGTCAAGCCACAATTAAATTCTTTGCTTACAAACCCACGGTATGCAAATAGTCGCCACGTTAAGGGCGCTGACAGTTACAAAGTACATCCACTGGATCTTCCTTTGTCCTGACCCGCTGAGTTACTCCAACACTCTGTGAAACCTCACCTATCCATGTTCTCCAGAGGTGCTGCCTGACCCGCTGAGTAAAGGGCCTGTCCCACTTGCATGCAATTGCATGAGTCTGGCGCGACCAAACGTGGTCGCTTGAGACGTACGGGCCGCGCGGGGCCGGTCCCACTTCGAAGCGCGGAGGCGTATGGAGTTGTGCGGGGCTGGTCCTGACATCGCGCGGGGTTCCGAAAATCCCGCACTGTCAAAAAATTCTGACATTGACGGCGTACGCAGCGTCTTGATGGCGTATGCCTAGCACGTGGCGTTGTGCGATGACATCACCGCCCGACGTGCTGTTGTGTGATGACATCACCGCCCGATGCCGTGCGACGTCCAAATACAATTGGCCCGCCTCCTGCCCAGCTGATTAGTGAGTATGACGTAAATTACGTCACGCGCAAACTTAGTGTGAACTCCGCTTCCATTTGGTCGTGCCAAACACATGCAGTCGCATGCAAGTGGGACAGGCCCTTTACTCCAGCACTCTGTGAAACGTCACCTATCCATGTTCTCCACAGATGCTGCCTGACCCACCGAGTTACTCCAGCACTTTGTGCCTTTTTTTTTTGTCTTACTCTGGGACATCTCACTCTGGACAGTTAACAAAGCAACAGATATTTTAAAGAATGTCCTAGATGAGACCTAAAGAAATGTCCTGGGCAAAACTGGCTCCATGGAAGGAAGCAGTGGGTGATGGTAGAAGGTTGCTTCTCGGGCAGGGGGGGAGGGTGGGGGGGGGGGGGCCAGTGGGGCGGTTGCCCCGGGTGCTAAATTTTTAGGGGCGCAAAAAATTTGTTGCTCCGAGGCCAGGTCGCCGCCCCAGCTCCGTGGGCAGGCCGCCGCTGTCGCTGCTGCTCCCGCCGTCCCAGCCACCGCCCCCCCCCCCCCCCCCCCACACCCGCCCCAGCCCCCCCACCCACCCGGTAGGCGGCGCGACTCTGGTCAGCAGCGGCCTCTGCAGCCTGTCCGCGTTTTTATTATTTTTTGTCTGTGTTTTTATGTAGTTTTTTGTTATTTTATGTTGGGGTGTGTGTGTGGGGGGATGGGGGTGGGGTGGGGAGGGGGGGGGGAAACTTTTGAATCTCTCCCTGCACTGGAGACCCGACCTTTTCTCGTCGGGTTTCCGTTGTCGTTGGGGCCGCAACGAGGAGCGACCTCCAACGGGAAGAAGCCGGGGACTCTGGTGCCGAAACCGTTGCCGTCGCGGAGCTGGCCGAGACCGCAGTGGGTGGAGCGGTGGAGGAGGCTGCTGCTGCTCTGCTGCTAACAATTAAATGGAGGACTCCTGACCTGACTAATGAGGAGTAAAACTGCGTCAAAACCCACCCTACGCCACTGTTCTCAGGGTTTGGTGCTGGGCCCGTTACTGTTTGTCATCTACATCATTGATTTGGATGAGAACATACAGGGCAAGAGTCGCAAGTTTGCAGATAACACAAAAGTGGGTGGTATTGTAGATAGTGAAGATGGTTGTCAAAAATTGTGGCAGGATCTTGATCGGTTGGCCAGGTGGGCTGAGGAATGATTGATGGAATTTAATACAGAGAAGTGTGAGGTGTTGCATTTTGGGAGCATGAACATGGGCAGGACCTACACAGTGAATGGTAGGGCTCTGGGGAGTGTTGTAGAGCAGAGGGATCTCGGAATACAGCTACATGGTTCATTGAAAGTTGCATCGCAGATAGGTAAGATGGTCAAAAAGGCTTTTGGCACATTGGCCTTCATCAGTCAGAGTATTGAGTATAGACGTTGGGAGGTCATGTTGCAGTTGTATAAGACGTTGGGTGGGCCCACATTTACAGTAATGTGCTTTGTTCTAGGCACCATGTTATAAGAAAGATGTTGTCAAGCTGTAAAGGATGCAGAGAAGATTTACAAGGATGGTGTCAAGATTCGAGGGCCTGAGCTATGGAGAGTGGTTGAGCAGCCTGGGACTCTATTCCTTGGAGCGCAGGAGGATGAGTGGTGATCTTATAGAGGTGTATAATATCATGAGAGGAATTGATTGGGATAAATGCATAGTCTCTTGCCCACAGTCGCGGAATTATGAACCAGAGGGCACAGGTTTAACGCAAGGGGGGAATGATTTAATATGAACTTAAGAGGTAACTTTTTTACATGAAGAGTGGCGGGTGTATGGAATGAGATCTTGGAGGATATAGATGAGGGTGGTAGTACCACAACGTTTATGAAATAGGAGGTTTGTAGTTTAATTGGCTTAGGTTAAAATTGTAATATTGCCGTAGTTGTAGGATAGTGTTGTGGGCCCGTACCACTTAGGCGATTGTTTTAGGCAACTGTCCGAGACGAGGACAATGGAATTCACCAAAGTTAACCCGGTGACAACCTACGACAGCCCAAATTGTTGCCGCTGTCGCTGAAAAATTTTCAACATGTTGAGCGTTTTTTGGAAGTCGCCTGAAATATCGCCTAAGTGGGACAGGCCCATTAATTAGCGTGTGGGGTGATCGTTGGTCAGCTGGGACTCGATGGGATTAAGGGCCTGATTCCGCATTGGGCCCCTAAAGTCCAAAGTCTAAAGGTACATGGGTAGGGCAGCTTTAGAGGGATATCGGTCAGGAGGGACTAGTGTAGATGGGACGTTTTGGTCGGTGTGGGCAAGTTGGGATGAAGGGCCTGTTTCCACGCTGTATGACTCTATGACTATGATTTATAATGAAGAATAGCAGCACGGAGGTCTAAGGATGTCCAGTTCCTGTAGGATGTGGTGGAGTTAAGCGCAGATGTTAAATTAAGACAAGCACGTGCAGGAAGTGAGCTTACTCAAACTCAAACATTTGCAATCGTGGATGAAGTAAATGCTCACTGGAAAGGATTCTAAAACTAGAGGGCGTGGGCTTAAGTTCATATCCATATCCATTCATATCCATAAATCACTTCTAGTGTGCAGGAGGTGGATGAGAAAGGGGGATAATATAGACCCTGCATGAATGGATGATCGATGGTCGGCGTGGCCTCGGTGGGCCGAAGGGCCTTTCTTTGCTGTAACTCTAAAACGAAAACAAAACTGCCTCTATTGGTAAAAAGACGCAACGTGCTGTAGTAACTCAACGTGTCATAAGGCAACTCTACCACTGCGCCACCGTGCCGCACCATTAAATTATTTTTTCTGTAATATATTTATTATGGTGTCATGTCAATAAAGATGAACACATGATTCTGAATTCTGCCCTTAGTTGGATAGCACACATCTCCAGTCATTGTGTTTTCAACCTCTTCAGGCTGAAGGTCTCGACCCGAAACATCACCTATTCTTTCTCTCCAGAGATGCTGCCTGCCCTGCTGAGTTATTCCAGCTTTTAGTGTCTATCTTCAGTTTAAACCACCATCTGCAGTTCCTTCCTACACTCTTTGTTAAGCGAAAGGTCAACTTTTCTTCACCTCCGTTGCTGCAGAGAATACAATCCCAGTTGTCAAATCTTTCTTCAAAGTGAAAAAAAAATTCCAGCCCTGCCAATATGTTCATAAATCGCCCCTGGATCCTGTCCAGAGCAATTGGACTCTTTCTACAGTGTGTCATAGTCTTACAGCATGGAAACAGGCCCTTCATCCCAACTTGTTCATGCAGATCAAGATGCCCCATCTAAACTAGTCCCATTTATCCGCATTTGGCCAATGTGTGTTCCAGTGTGTGTGTTTAAACCTTATGCATTCCAGTGTGTGTGTAAGGGTGTGTGTAAGGTTGTGTGTGTTAGGTTGTGTGTGAGAGTGTGTGTCAGTGAAGCAGCAAAAACACCCGGAGTGGGCGGAGAAGGCAGCGCGACTCTCGTCAGCAGCAGTCTCTGCAGCCCGTCTGCGTTTTAATTATTTTTTGTCTATGTTTTTATGTAGTTTTTGTTATTTTTTGTTGGGGTGTGTGTGTGGGGGGGTTATGGGGGGGGGGGTTGGGGTGGGGGGGGGAGGGGGTAATTTTAATCTCTCCCTGCACGGGAGACCCGACCTTTTTCTTGTCGGGTCTCCGTTGTCGTTGGGGCTGCAATGAGGAGCGGCCTCCAACAGGAAGACCGGGGGCTTTGGTGCCGACTGCTCACCTCACCGTCGCGGAGCTGGCCGAGTCCAGAGCGGGTGGAGCGGTGGTGGAGCGCTGCTGCGGCCCGACCTCCGGAGATTCGGAGGCTGCAACTGCGGGTCTGGTGGACGGCAGCACCGGGAGCCCGCGGGTCCCTGGAGGGAGACCGCTTGTCAGGGCTCCCGTAACGGCGACTTCTCCAGCCCGAGTTGTGGGGTTGAAAGAGCTCCTGGAGCGGGGCCTTACATCACCGCCCCGCGCGGCTTGGAATGGCCGCGGGACTCTGCGAGCGCACGCCGGGGGCTCCAACATCAAGAACCCGGTGTGCGACCTTGCACCACCCGGCGTGGCTTTAATGGCCGCGGGACAATCGCCATCGCCAGCCGGGGGCTTTGACTTTGACTGGCATCGGGGGGGAGTGCAGTGGAGAGATACGTTTTTTTGGCCTTCCATCACAGCGATGTGATGGATGTTTATGTAAATTATGTTGTGTCTTGGGTCTATTTGTTTGTAATGTATGGCTGCAGAAACGGCATTTCGTTTGGACCTCAAGGGGTCCAAATGACAAATAAATTGTATCTTGTATCTTGACTTGGCGATGTCTGGGGAGCATTTCCCTCTCCCTTCCCTCCCCAGGAATGCAGGCCGGCCGAGTTGCTCTGTGTCCAGCTGGGGTCCGGGGGAGATGAAGGTCAATGACCCGGGGGTCGGGCATCGGAGCGGAGCCTTAGCCCGAGATTCATCCCCGCGGATCCGGAGGCGGTACTGACACCCCCACTAACCTGGTCCGCTCCCGGCTCCGGGCCGGGGTTTAAACTCCATGTGGTGTGGACAGAGTGGCTGCTGGACACAGAGAGAGCCGCTGGAGGTGAGGGTGGGTGGTGTGAGCGGTGCCTCGGGGAGAGGGGGGTCGGCGCTGGGACCACAGCCGTGTCTCACCTATCACACCATCTATACGGGAATGTGAATGCGGGTGAGGCAGCATCTATAGAGCGGTAGATAAAAATGCTTGAGTCTGGAGAAGGGTCCAACTCAGACATAGATGCTGCCTCACCTGCTGAGTGTATCCAGCATTTTTGTCTACATTGCCATTTTAAATAGAGTACGATGGGCTTAAGCCAATTATTCGTACTTTACGGGTAACCCGCCGACAGAAAGCTATTCTCATTGGTGAGTGTGGAGGAGTGTGATTTTATATATTTAAAAAAAAATGTGAGCGTGAGAATTTCTGTCATCAGCGTGAGAGCGTGAGAATTACGTCAAATGCATGATTCTCACGGTCAATGCGTGAGAGTTGGCAGCCCTGCCATCTCTTCCTCCTAACCCCATTTTCCTACCTTCTCCCGATTAGATAGAAATAGGTTAGGTAGCAAGACACAAAGTACTGGAGTAACTCAGCAGGTCGAGTAGCATCTCTGGAGAACATGGAAGGTGTATTGGTAATTTTTAATATAGGAGATCGCAGATTTTTTTTGTAAACATTTTTTTCATAAACTCATAAGTGATAGGAGCAGAGTTAGGCCATTCAGCCCATCAGGTCTGCTCCGCCATTCAATCATGGCTGATCTATCTCTCCCTCGTCACCCCATTCTCCTGCCTTACCCCCAAAGCCGCTGACAGCCATAATATTCCCCTGTCCCACTTTGGAAACCTGAACGGAAACCTCTGGAGACTTTGCGCCCCACCCATGGTTTCCGTGTGATTCCCGGAGGTTGCAGGTGGTTGCCGGAGGTTGCAGGTAGTGGAAGCAGGTAGGGAGACTGACAAAAACCTCCAGGAGTCGCACGGAAACCTTGGGTGGGGCGCAAAGTCTCCAGAGGTTTCCGTTCAGGTTTCCTAAGTGGGACAGGGGCAATACTAACCAAGAATCTGTCTGAATCTGCCTTGAAAAAACATGCATTTGACTTGGCCTCTGCAGCCGTCTGTGACTGAATTAATAGCAGCAGCTCTGCAGCCGTTGGCCCTCATTGTGATTCCGCACCATAAGTTTCTGCACGGGGGGGGACAGCATTATTGTCGCTCGTGTGGCTATTATCTCCTGTGGCTGTGGGCGCCATCCCCCCCCCCGTGCAGGCATCATGCGCTGTGCGTGTGCGGTTATTGTGTCCTCCCTGGCTATTTATTTCCCTCAGTGCCCGTGCAACCATTGTGTGCATTCACAGTGTTGCCGGGACAACGGCAATGTCTGAAGCCAGAGCTATCCGTCAGCACGGTCTAGGAAGGAACTGCAGATGCTGGTTTAAAGCGAAGATACGGTCATCACGCCATAAGGGATAGGAGTAGAATTAGGCCATTCGGCCCATCAAGACTACCCCGCCATTCAATCATGACTGATCTATCTCTCCCTCCGAACCCCATTCTCCTGCCTTCTCCCCATAACCATACAACCATATAACAGGCCATCCCGGCCCTTCTAGTCCGTGCCGAACACTTACTCTAGTCCCATCTACCTGCACTCAGACCGTAACCCATCCATATACCTATCCAATTTATTTTTAAATGATAAAATCGAACCTGCCTCCACCACTTCCACTGGAAGCTCATTCCACACCGCTACCACTCTCTGAGAAAAGAAGTTCCCCTTCATGTTACCCCTAAACTTCTGTCCCTTAATTCTCAAACCATGTCCTATTGTTTGAATCTTCCCTACTCTCAATGGAAAAAGCTTATCCACGTCAACTCTGCCTATCCCTCTCATCATTTTAAAGACCTCTATCAAGTCCACCCTTAACCTTCTGTGCTCCAGAGAATAAAGACCTAACCCCTGACACCCATACTAATCAAGAATCCATCTATCTCTGCCTTAAAAATATCCACTGACTTGGCCTCCACAGCCTTCTGTGGCAAAGAATTCCACAGATTCACCATCCTGTGGCTAAAGAAATTCCTCCTCATCTCCTTCCCAAAAGAGCACCCTTTAATTCAGACGCCATGACATCTATTGCTAGACTCTCCCGCTAGTGGAAACATCCTCTCCACATCCACTCTATCCAAGCCTTCCCAATAGACACAAAATGTTGGAGTAACTCAGCGGGATAGGCAGCATCTTTGAAGAAGGGTCTTGACCAGAAACATCACCCATTCCTTCTTATCCGTAAGCATTGTTCCAGCAAGGAGAATGGATACGGCTTTAAACTACCTCCCCCCCCCACCCCTCACCCCCCCCCCCCCCCCACCCACACTGTGTCCCGCCAAACCTGCTCAACCACGCCTCCCCTTTCACGACACACTGCCTCGAGTGTAGCCTCATTTATAATCCATTTATTTTGAGAGGGCTAGAATACAAAAACTGGGATGTCATTCTGCGTCTCGTTCCGAAACGTTGCTCATTCCTGGCTGTGGTAGGATGATTCAGTTGCCTGAAAACAGCTGGGAAGAAACTGTCCTTGAATCTGGAAACGCACACCTCGAGATTCAGGGACATTTCCTTCCCAGCTGTTATCAGGCAACTGAACCATCCACTCTGACACTGAACCATCCACTCTGACACATGCCACAGCGTTGTGTGCTCAGCCCTCTCCTCTACTCCATCTTCACCCACGACTGCGTCCCTATGTATGGCTCCAACGCCATCATAAAATTCGCCGATGACACCACGGTGGTAGGACTGATCAGGGACAATAACGAGTCAGCCTACAGGGAGGAGGTCCAGCACCTGGCAGCCTGGTGTACCAATAACAACCTTGTCCTCCACTCACAGAAGACGAAAGAAATCATCGTAGACTTCCGGAAGACCAGAGGTGGCAGACATACCCCCATCCACATAAACGGGACTGAGGTGGAGCGTGTCTCCAACTACAAATTGAGGAGGCTCAAGAAAGCCCACCTGTCCCCCCAGATCCTGTCCAACTTTTACCGCTGTACCATCGAAAGCATCCTGACCACCTGCTTCACGGTATGGTACAGCAGTTGCACCGTAGCGGACAGGAAGGCACTGCAACGGGTGGTGAAAACCGCTCAGCACATCATCAGTGCCCCGCTCCCTGCCATGGATGCCCTTCACCGAAAACGGTGTCTGAGACGGGCCGGGAAAATCATCAAGGACCCCTCTCACCCTAACCATGGACTGTTTGCCCTCCTCCCATCAGGGAGGTGGTACAGGAGCCTCAGGTCTCGCACCAGCAGGCTGAGGAACAGTTTCTTCCAAAATATCATTACCCTGCTGAACTCACAGGCCCAACGCTAGCTATCTTTTTATACCCTTTTATCTGTATATATTTATTTGCCTTTGTACTAGATCAATATATCAACATTGTACATATTGTTTTAACCAGTATTTTTACTACTTTGCACTCTGATTAGATGCTAAACTGCATTTTGTTGAACCTGTACTCGTATTTGTGCAATGACAATAATGTTGAATCTAATCTAATCTAATCTAATCTAATCTACCGTAACCCGAGAGCAGCCCTGAACTACTATCTACCTCATTGTTGACCCTCGGACTATCTTTGATTGGACTTTGCTGGCTTTACCTTGCATTAAACATTATTCCCTTATCATGTATCTGCACACTGTAAATGGCTCGATTGTAATCATGTATTGTCTTTCCGCTGACTGGTTAGCACGCAACAAAAGCTTTTCACTGTACCTCAGTACACGTTACAATAAACTAAACTGAACGTTCAACAGTAAAGTATTATTCATTGATTCTAAGCAAGTTGCCTATGAGTTCTCTTACTATTAAAATTACATTTCATTTCACATATTGCCTTCATCGTACATGCGCTGCCTTGCTAGATATAAAGCTGCTAAAGATCATAAGGTCACTAAACACAGAAGCAGAATTCGGGCAGCACGGTGGCTCAGCGTTACAGCCCCAGCAACCCGGGTTCGATCCTGACTGCGGGTGTCCTCTGTACGGAGTTTGTACGCTCTCCCTGTGACCGCATGTGTTTTCTCCGGGTGCTCCGGTTTCCTCCCACACTCCCAAGGCCTACAGGTTTGTAGGATGATTTGGCTTCGGTAAAGATTGTAAGTTGTCCCTAGTGTGTAGGATAGTGTTAGTGTGCGGGTATCAACGGTCGGTGCAGACTCGAAGGGCCACTTTCCGTGCTGTATCTCTAAACTAAACCAAACTAGACCATTCAGCCCATCAAGTCTACTCCGCCATTCATTCATGCCAGATCTATTTTTCCCTCTCAATTCTCCTGCCTTCTCCGCATAACCTATGATTCTCGTACTAATCTAGAACCTATCAATCTCTCCTCTAAATATCTCCATTGATTTGGCTTCCACAGCTGCCTGCGGCAATGAATTCCACAGATTCACCATCCTCCGGTGAAAGAAATTCCTCCTCATCTCCATTCTAAAGGAACGCCCTTTTATTCTAAAGGGCCTGTCCCACGAGCATGCGACTCCGTATGGCGAGCGCAACCTAACGTGGTCGCTTGAGCCGTACGGCCTCGCGGGGCCGGTCCCACTTCGATCGCCGGAGCCGTATGGAGTTTTGTGGAGCTGGTCACGACATCGCACGGGGCTCCGAAAAACTGACCGTGCTTCAAAAATTCCGCGCGGCAACGGCCCGCCGGCCCGCAGCCGCCTCGACGCCATACGTCAGGCGCGAACTTACCGCGGACTTCGCTCGAACTTCACGTCACTCACTCGACCTCCGCGCGGCCCCCGCTTCCGGTTTGGTCGCGCTCGCTGCATGCAGTTGCATGCTGGTGGGACCGGCCCTGTACGGGATCACTGGATCTCCGCGTGGCCCCCGCCTCCGTTTTGGTCATGCTTGCCGCATGCAGGTGCATGCTGGTGGGACAGGCCCTTAAGGCTGTGACCTCTGGTCCTAGATTCACCAACTACAGGAAACATCCATCCTCTCTCCTCGCTTCACAAACTCCCCTGGTTGCTAAATATTTTAACTTCCCATTCCCATAATGATCTTCCTGCCCTGGGCAGCCTCCATTGCCAGAGTGAGGCCACGTACAAACTGGAGGAACACCTCATATTCCGTTAGGGCAGCTTGCAGCCCAATGGTATGAACATCGAATCCTCCAGCTTAGGACCCTCACATTTCTCCCCAACCCTTGCCCTTCCACCTATGTTCCTTTCTCTGGCTTCACAATCCGCTTCTCTTCAATCATTTTCTGATCATCTCCGCCCCTTCTCTAACCACCTGCCTATCACAGCCCTCCCCCCCCCCCCCCCCACATCTGATATCCACCCATCACTCTCCAGACTTTTGCCACCACCTGCCCTTTCAGGTTATTTTCCAGTTCCACTCCCCGCACAATCAGTCTGAAGAAGGGTCAATAGACAATAGACAATAGGTGCAGGAGTAGGCCATTCGGCCCTTCGAGCCAGCACCGCCATTCAATGTGATCATGGCTGATCATTCACAATCAGTACCCCGTTCCTGCCTTCTCCCCATATCCCCTGACTCCACTATTTTTAAGAGCCCTATCTAGCTCTCTCTTGAAAGTCTCCAGAGAACCTGTCCCCACCACCCTCTGAGGCAGAGATTTCCACACTCACAACTCTCTGTGAGAAAAAGTGTTTCCTCATCTCCGTTCTAACCCTAATTCATAAGGCGTTCCGACCTAAACTGCCACCTATCCATGTTCTCCAGAGACGCTGCCTGACCCGCTGAGTTACACCAGCACCTTGTATCTTTTTTTGTAAACAAGCATCTGCAGTTCCTTGTTTCTATATAATAATAATAATAATAATAATGTTTTGTTTATAGGGACAGTGCATATTAATTAACATTTGCATGTAAATATGCGAGATTGTAGCCAATCAGTAGCTAATTTCCATCTCTAGTCCCAGGCAAAGGTAGGTGAAGTGTCTTGCCCAAGGACACAACGACAGTACACACTCCAAGCAGGATTCGAACCAGCCACCTCCAGGTTGCCAGCCGAACACTTAGCCCATTGCGCCATCTGTCATCCACTATCCATTCATTGTTGAGCTGCCTGTAAGTTATTTATAGGATACAGAATGGGAATAGGCCTTTCGGCCCACCTAATCTCCGGACTGACTATCGATCGCCCGTTCACACTAGTTCTATCTTATCCCACTTATCCAGCAGCCGAGGTAAGGATCGAACCCTGGTCTCTGGTGTCGTGAGGCAGCAGCTTTACCAACTGCACAACTCTGATCAATAGAAAATAGACAATAGGTGCAGGACTAGGCCATTCAGCCCTTGTAAACCAGCACCGCCATTCAATGTGATCATGGCTGATCATCCCCAATCCCCAATCAGTACCCCATTCCTGCCTTCTCCCCATGTCCACTGACTCCGTTATCTTTAGGAGCAAAGTAAAAACAAATTGAAAAAATACTTAATTCACTCCTATGGATAGGAAAGATTTAGAGGGCTATGGGCCAAATGCAGGCAGGTGGGACTTGTGCAGATGGGACATATTGGACGGCGTGGGCAAGGAGGGTTGATGGACCTGGTTACATGTTTAGTTTAATTTAGTTTAGTTTATTGTCACGTGTATCGAGGTACAGCAGTGCTAACCAGTCAGCGGAAAATACAATCCATGATTACAATCGAGCCGTCCACAGTGTACAGATACATGATAAAGTTATTTCTGTTTAGTGCAAGATGAAGTCCAATGAAGTTCGATTGAAAGTAGTCCAAAGGTCTCCAATGTGATAGAAACTAGCTCAGGACCGCTCTCTAATTGTTGGTAGGATGGTTCAGTTGCCTGATAACAGCTGGGAAGAAACTGCCCCTGAATCTGGAGGTGTACGTTTTTACACGTCTGTACCTCTCGCCTGATGGGAGAGGGGAGCAGAGGAAGTGGCCAGGGTGCGACTGGTCCTTGATGATGCTGCTGGCCTTGCCGAGGCAGCGTGAGGTGTAAATGGAGTCAATGGAAGGGAGGTTGGTTCGTGTGATGGGTCTGGGCCCAGCCCGTGATTCTCTGCAATTTCTTGCGGTCTTGGATGGAGCTGTTCCCAAACCGTGCCGTGATGTATCCCGATGAACCCGGTGTGACTCTATGCCTTGTCCAAAACCTTGTCCCTGTTAGCTTGCTTCCTTAACGTGTACTTTGGATGGGAGTGGGAGATTGAAACCTTCACGTGGTCCGCCCTGTTTCGACGAATGCAACCAGCCCGGCGTGCACAAACAAATAAGATCAAATAGAACAAGTTGTCCTGCAACGTTAGGCTGTGCACACCAGACGCAAGAAGAAGTACTATGGATGGATGAAAGCGCAGCCAAACTCTTCGGAGCCACCTTAAGTGCTCCCAACTTATCGACACTTAATTGGTCAGAGCGGCCTCAAAGAGACTGATTGATGGGAATTGCAAGAATTCAAATTGTTTCAGAAGGGAATGCGCTCCCAAGCTTGTTTGACCTTCTTGGAATTGGAATGAACGCATACTGTCGGGTAACAGCCGAAAGAAAGGCTTCACCTCACATCTGGCTCTCGTCGTCCCTTCCCGAGGAGCTCGTGATAAGCAGCCTTGGGTTGCAGAAGCAACAAAAATGCCATTACATTCCTCAAGACTAACGTCTATCACCACGGTGGGCACTAGCAAATAAATAGGACTTCACTCAGGGCGATTGACGAGCCCTTTTTTAATGATGTGTTTCAAGGCAATTCATCTTCTTCAAGGCAAACAAGAAATGCCCAGGAAAGGTCACCCTCGGGGTGCTGCCCGTCTGAAATTCCACGCTGATCCTGCAACTGATAACTTGGAATTCGACTTCATCCAAACCATCCACCATGGTGTGTGACTTTGCCAAACCTGATTGCTCTCAAAATACACAGCAGAACTTTATCAGCCTGAGTACTGGCCTTCGAAGTTGGGAGGTCATGTTGCAGTTATACAAGATGTTCTGGAGAAGGGCCCCGACCCTGAAACGTCACCCGTTCCTTCTCGCCAGAGATGCCGCCTGGGTTACTCCAGCATCTTGTGTCTATCTTCGGTTTAAACCAGCCTCTGCAGTTCCCTCCTCCACTTTTAGGAGTATTGTGCTCAGTTTTGGTCCCCGTGTTACAGTGTTATAGGAAAGATGTTGTCAAGCTGGAAAGGGTGCAGAGAAGATTTACGAGGATGTTGCCAGGACTCGAGGGTGCGAGCTATAGGGAGAGGTTGAGTAGGCTGGGACTTTAATCCGTGGATCGTAGGAGGATGAAGAGCAATCTAATAGAGATGTACAAAATCATGAGAGGAATAGATTGGGTAAATGCAGTCTTTTGCCCAGAGTTGGGGAATAAAGAATCACAGGACATAGGTTTAAGGTGAGGGGGGAAAGATTTAATAGGAACCTAAGGGGTAAGGGCAGTGGGTGTCTGGAACGAGCTGCCAGAGGAGGTAGTTGAGGCAGGAAATATTGCAACTTATAAGGAACGTTTAGACAGGTACATGGATAGGGCGGGTTTGGAGAGATATGGGCCAAACGCAGGCAGGTGGGACTAATGTAGACGGGACATGTTGTTCAGTGTGGGCAAGTAGGGCTGAAGGGCCTGTTCCTACACTGTATCACTCTATGAAGTCCACAAATGAGTAAACATTGCAGTGAGTTGTGGATGTAGCCCTCAGCATCAAGCAAACCAACCTCCCTCCCATTGACTCCATCTGCACCACGCTATCTCGGCAAGGCCACCAACACAATGAAGGACCAGTCTCACCCCGGTCACTCCCTCTTCTCCCCTCTCCCATCAGGCAAGAGGTACAGAAGCGTGAAAGCACGTGCCTCTAGAATCGGGGACAGTTTCATCCCAGGCAACTGAACCACCCTACCACCAACTAGGGAAGGGTCGGGTACTTTTCGGCGCCACTATTTCAGCGCCTCCGTTTTGGCACCGCCCATAGTTAATGCTTATCACCTAGTTCATCTTAATTCATCTAAATTTGGGAAACCTGTTATATACATATCACCTAGTTCCTATAGTTTTCAATAGTTTTGGGAGCCTTTATTAAATAAAGAATTTAACAATTATCATATAAACAAGATCTAAGCAGCGAATTAAGAAGATCTAGGTGATAAGTATATAACATCTTTCCAAAATTTAGATGAATTAGATGAATCAGCAAAAGATCGGCGTCTCCAAAACGGAGGCGCCGAAACGGCGACGCCGAAACGGCGGTGGCAAATGGTACCATTCCACTAGGGAAGGATCCTGATCTCCCATCTACCTCATTGGAGGCCCTCGGACTATCTTTACCGACTTTACCGAACTTTTATCCCAATATTATATTATACCCAATGGCTTGAATGATTTGTGGAAACAAGGAACTGCAGATGCTGGAATCTTAAGTAGAACACAAATTGCTGGAGTAACTCAACGGGTCAGGCAGCATCTGTGGAGAACATGGATAGGTGACATTTCAAGTCGGGACCCTTCTTCAGAATGATTGTGGGAGTTGGGGGGGAGAAAACTGGAAGAGAGGTGGGGGAGGGACAAAACCTGGCAAGTGATAGGCGGATACACGGACTGCGGGTTTTGACTGACAAATTGTTAGCCGAAGGCTAGAGCTGGAAATGAGACGAAACGGTTTCAAAAGGAGACACAGGGACTAAAGGGTAGAGACAAGGAAGCACAGATGCTGGTTAATATACGAAGGGACTCAAAGTGCTGGTGCAACTCAGCAGGTCAATAGACAATAGACAATAGGTGCAGGAATAGGCCATTCGGCCCTTCGAGCCAGCATCGCCATTCGATGTGATCATGGCTGATCATCCACAATCAGTACCCCGTTCCTGTCTTCTCCCCATATCCCCTGACTCCGCTATCTTTAAGAGCCCTATCTAGCTCTCTATTGAAAATATCCAGAGTACCATCCTCCACCGCCCTCTGAGGCAGAGAATTCCACAGACTCACGACTCTCTGTGTAAAAAAGTGTTTCCTCATCTCCGTTCTAAATGGCTTATCCCTTATTCTCAAACTGTGGCCCCAGGTTCTGGAATCCCCCAACATCAGGGACATGTTTCCTGCCTCCAGCGTGTCCAAACCCTTAATAATCTTACATGTTTCATTAAGATTCCCTCTCATCCTCCTAAATTCCACAGTGTACAAGCCCAGCTTCTCCATTCTCTCAGCATATGACAGTCCCGCCATCCCAGGAATGAACCTTGTAAACCTACGCTGCACTCCCCCAATAGCAAGAATGTCCTTCCTCAAATTTGGAGACCAAGACTGCACACAATACTTCAGGTGTGGTTGAGACCCTTCTTCACACTGGGGGGGGGGGGGGGGGGGAGATGGATGCACATCAGTCTGGGGATTGCTGTAATGGGATTTGTCATTAACTCTATTCTCCTTACATTCAAACTCCGAAAGTGTAATTCCTCACACTTAGAGTCATAGAGTGATTTCGCGTGGAAACAGGTCCTTTGGCCCAACTTGTTCACACCGGCCGACATGTCCCATCAGCACTAGTCTCACCTGCCTGCATTGGGTCCACATCCCTCCAAACCTGTCCCATCCATGTTACCTGTCTAACTGTCTCTTAAATGTTGGGATAGTCCCAGCCTCAACTACCTCCTCTGCCAGCTTGTTCATAGCGAGAGGATTTGAGTATAGGAGCAGGGAGGTTCTACTGCAGTTGTACAGGGTCTTGGTGAGACCACACCTGGAGTATTGCGTACAATTTTGGTCTCCTAATCTGAGGAAAGACATTCTTGCCATAGAGGGAATACAGAGAAGGTTCACCAGACTGATTCCTGGGATGTCAGGACTTTCATATGGAGAAAGACTGGATAAACTCGGCTTGTACTCGCTAGAATTTAGAAGATTGAGGGGGGATCTTATAGAAACTTACAAAATTCTTAAGGGGTTGGACAGGCTAGATGCAGGAAGATGGTTCCCAATGTTGGGGAAGTTCAGAACAAGGGGTCACAGTTTAAGGATAAGGGGGAAATCTTTTATGTCCGAGATGAGAAAAACATTTTTCATACAGAGAGTGGTGGATCTCTGGAATTCTCTGCCACAGAAGGTAGTTGAGGCCAGTTCATTGGCTATATTTGAGAGGGAGTTAGATGTGGCCCTTGTGGCTAAAGGGATCAGGGGGGTATGGAGAGAAGGCAGGTACAGGATACTGAGTTGGATGATCAGCCATGATCATATTGAATGGCGGTGCAGGCTCGAAGGGCCGAATGGCTCTACTCCTGCACCTATTTTCTATGTTTCTATGGTTCTATGTTCTGTGCACCCACCACCCTTTGTGTGAAAAAGTTATCCCTCAGATTCCTATTAAATCTTTTCCCCTTAACCTTAAACCTATGTTCTCTGGTCCTCGATTCCCCAACTCTGGGCAAGAGATTCTGTGCGTCTACCCGATCTATTTCTCTCATGATTTTATACACCTCTATAAGATCACCCTTCATCCTCCTGCGCTCCAAGGAATAGAGACCCAGCCTACTCAACCTCTCCCTATAGCTCAGACCCTTTAGCCTTGGCAACATCCTTGTGAATCTTCTCTGTACCCTTTCCAGCTTGACAACTTGAAGCGGCGACAACACCCGGAGTTAGCGGAGACTTGGCGATGCTGGGGAGCGTTTCCCTCTTCCCTCCCGGGAATGTGGGCCGGCCCAGGTGCTCTGTGTCCAGTTGGGATCCGGGGCAGGTGAGGGTCAGTGACCCGGGGGTCGGGCAACGGAGCGGAGCCTTCGCCCGAGGTTCATCCCCGCGGCACCGACGCCCCCACTCACCCAGTCCACTCCTGGCTCCGGGCCGGGGTTAAAACTCCATGGGGTGTAGATAGATCAGCTGACAGACACAGAGCCACTGGAGGTGAAGGTGGGAGGTGTGAACGGGGGGATGGGGGGGTGGGTCGGTGCAAGGGCCACCACCATGTCTCACCAATCACACCATCTGCACGGGAGAAACAAAAACTCCCCCCCCCCCCCCCCCCCCCCCCCCCCCCCCCCCCCCCCCCCCCACCAAATGAACCCACGGGCTGGCAGTTTGACAGCCCTGCTTCAAACCAATGCCCTCTAGTTCTTGAATCACATATCCTGGGAAAAAGACAATCCTTTTCATCTTATATATTCCCCTCATGGTTTTCACTCACCTCTAAAACAATTTTTGCTTTATTTTGAACTTCCAGCACCTGCAGATTTTTGAGCGCGAGAAATTTGTGACCAGCGTGAGAGCGTGAGAATTTTGTGAAATGCGTGACTCTCACACTCAATGCGTGAGAGTTGAGCAGCCCTGGAGTATTGTGTTCAGTTTTGGGCCCCCGTGTTACATAGGAAAGATGTCTCCAGTATTTTGTGTCTATCTGAAGCCTGTCCAATCTCTCCCCCTGTAGCCAAAGCCCTCTGATCCAGGGAGTATTCAGGATGTCAGGCTTTCTTCGAGGGTTATAATAATAATAATAATAATAATAACAATAATAATAATAATAATAATAATAATAATAATAATAATAATAATAATAATAATAATAATAATAATAATAATAAACTTATTTATATAGCACATTTTTAGTCAACTTGCATTGACCCCAAAGTGCTTCACATAATTACATTACATTTACACACAGGCAAAGGTGGGTGAAGTGTCTTGCCCCAAGGACACAATGACAGTGTGCACTCCAAGCGGGATTCGAACCGGCTACCTTCAGGTCGCCAGCCGAACACTTAGTCCATTGCGCCATCTGTCGTTAAAGGGGTTGACTTTCAAACCTAAGAGACTTGCGTCGTTGCAGACAGAGCCCTCCTCTTCCCTGGCAGTGAAGGAAGTGAGATGATTCATGGACAAAACAATGGAACAGATGAGAGATATAGAAATAGATTCCGAGCGCTATCTGAGCACACAAGTCCAACAGCCCCGTTCTTCTGTTCAGTTTTGCTTCCAATCATCGTTTGTCATTTTCACCTTCTGTCATCTGCCGAGAGTGACAAAACTCTTTTATCCTTTCTGTTTTAATGCCATATATCCTGTCACACCGGCTTCCTGAAATGTGAGATGTTAGCTAAAACCTGGGCCCTGTGTTTTGTTCCTCATGCGATAAGGGCAGCTCATTATATAATCCGCAGCGATGAGGAAGAATGTTCTATCTGTGCAATAAACAACCATGACACAGAGTGTGTAAGAAGGAACTGACACTAACTGTCCAGTCATACAGTGTGGAACCAGACCCTGCTGCCCTACTTGCCAACACCGGCCAGCCAACATGTCCCATCTACACTGGTCCCACCTGCCTGAGTTTGACCCATATCCCTCCAAACCTGTTCTATCCATGTACCTGTCCAGCTGTTTCTTAAACGTTGTGAAGGTACCTGCCTCAACTCCCGTTTCCGGCAGCTCGTTCCATACACCCACCGCCCTTTGTGTGAAAAAGTTACCACTCAGGTTCATATTTACTAGAATGTTGCCTGGGTTTCAGCAACTAAGTTACAGAGAAAGGTTGAACAAGTTAGGTCTTTATTCTTTGGAGCGCAGAAGGTTAAGGGGGGACTTGATAGAGGTCTTTAAAATGATGAGAGGGATAGACAGAGTTGACGTGGATAAGCTTTTCCCACTGAGAGTAGGGACGATTCAAACAAGGGGACATGACTTCAGAATTAAGGGACAGAAGTTTAGGGGTAACATGAGGGGGAACTTCTTTACTCAAAGAGTGGTAGCGGTGTGGAATGAGCTTCCAGTGGAAGTGGTGGAGGCAGGTTCGATTTTATCATTTAAAAATAAATCGGATAGGCATATGGACGGGAAAGGTATGGAGGGTTATGGTCTGAGTGCAGGTAGATGGGACTAGGGGAGAATAAGTGTTCGGCATGGATTTGAAGGGCCGAGATGGCCTGTTTTTCGGGCTGTAATTGTTATATGATTATATGGTTCTAAATCTCTCCCCCCCCTCCCCCCTTAAACCTATGTCCTCAGGTTTTTGTTTCCCTACGCTAGGCAAGAGACTCTGCGTCTACCCAGTCTATTCCTCTCACGATTTTGTTGACCCAAAGACGTGCGGTGTTTGTAGGTTAATTGGCCTCTTGTGAAATTGCCCTCGTGTGTAGGGAGTGGATGAGAAAGTTAGAGAACGTAGAACGAGTGTCTAAGAAAGAACTGCAGATGCTGGAAAAAGCAAAGGTTCACAAAAATGCTGGAGAAACTCAGCGGGTGGCAAACCCCCATCCACATTAACGGGACGGAGGTGGAACGTGTTTCTAGCTTCAGGTTCCTGGGAGTCAACATCTCCGATGACCTCTCTTGGACCCACAATACCTCAACTCTGGTCAAGAAGGCTCATCAGCGTCTCTTCTTCCTGAGGAGACTGAAGAAGGTCCATCTGTCTCCTCAGATCCTGGTGAACTTCTACCGCTGCACCATCGAGATCATCCTTACCAACTGCATCACAATATGGTATGGCAACTGCTCTGTCTCCGACCGGAAGGCACTGCAGAGGGTGGTGAAAATTGCCCAACGCATCACCGGTTCCTCGCTCCCCTCCATTGATTCTGTCCAAAGCAAGCGCTGTCTGCGGAGGGCGCTCAGCATCGCCAAGGACTGCTCTCACCCCAACCATGGACTGTTTACCCTCCTACCATCCGGGAGGCGCTACAGGTCTCTCCGTTGCCGAACCAGCAGGTCGAGGAACAGCTTCTTCCCGGCGGCTGTCACTCTACTCAACAACGTACCTCGGTGACTGCCAATCACCACCCCCCCCCCCCCCCGGATACTTATTATTATTTATTCAAATCATTTGCTATGTCGCTCTTCCAGGGAGATGCTAAATGCATTTCGTTGTCTCTGTACTGTACACTGACAATGACAATTAAAATTGAATCTGAATCTGAATGTGAATCTGAATCTGATCTGAGGCAGCATCTATGGAGGGAAGGAATAGGTAACGTTTCGGGTTGAGATCCTTCTTCAGACTCAATAGGTGACGTTTTGGGTCGAGACCCTACCAGACTCAAAGTTGACTCAAAGTTGAGTCTGAAGAAGGGTCTCGACACGAAACGTCACCTATTCCTTCGCTCCACAGATGCTGCCTCACCCGCTGAGTTTCTCTAGTATTTTTGTCTACCATTGAACTAGTGTGGATGGTTGCGGTGGACTCGGATGTGCCAAAGAGCCTGTACCTCCAAACCAATACTAAACATTTTTGGATATTCCCCTTTGTCGTGGACGGGCAGTTTTGTGATGGGTTATTCTAGTCTGGTGCCAAATATTTCGGCATGTTTGGAATTATCCTGTGACTGATCACCGGAGTTTGTTGGCAACAATCAAAGTCTGCTTTAGCTGACCACAAGCCCAAAAGAATCTGCATCGTAGTTTTAAAATGGACAGAAGAGATTAGCAGCGAGACAGTGTAAAAATATTCCAGATTCCTAAATATTAAGTCACGTTGATACTGGAATTCTTAAGTGGGCATTAAAAAGAGATTATGGAGACTTTAGGGTTTAGAGAGACGCAGCGTGGATACAGACCCTTCGGCCCATCGATTCCGTGCCGACCAACGATCGCCCCCGTACACTAACGCTATCCTACACACACTAGGGACAATTTACAATTTTACCCTAACCTACAAACCTACAAAATGTGTTTCGAGTGTGGATGGACCTTGGAGAAAACCCACGCAGGTCACGGGAGAGAAAGTACAAACTCCGTACAGACAGCACCCGTGGTCAGGATCGAACCCGGGTCTCTGGCGCTGTGAGGCAGCGACTCTACCGCTGCGCCACCGTGTCACCCCTTAATTACAAAGATATCCTCCAAACAGCTTCACAACACCAATCTATTCCCTCTAGCCAGCAATTCTTTTCCTCATTTGTTTTTCCTCATTCTGAATGTAACTCACTATGTATTTTTCAGACTAGCTTAGTTTAGAGATACAGAGTGGAAACGGACCGAGTCCGCACCGACCAGCGATCCCCGCAGATTAACACCGTCCTACACACACCAGGGACAATTTACATTTATACCCAGCCAATTGACCAACAAACCTGTGCGTCTTTGGAGCGTGGGAGGAAACCGAAGATCCCGGAGAAAACCCACGCCAGTTACGGGAGGCAGAACGTACAAACTCTGTACGGACAGCACCCACAGTCAGGATCGAACCCGGGTCCCTGGCGCTGTAAGGCAGCGACTCTACCGCTGCGCCACCGTGCCGCCCTGCAGATTCTGTGAGAATGGCAGCCAGCACCGGCTCCATTAACACGGCAACTCCCCATTGACTTGAGAGACTTTACACTTTATAGACACAGCGCTGAAACGGGTTCCTCAGCCCACGCAGTCCACGTCGCCACTGTGCCGCTGCGGACCATATGCATAATGTTATTTAGAACGGACATCAGCAGCAAGTGTTTTGTTACAAAGACTTATCACTAGATTGAGAGCAACAGCAACTGATTGAATGGTGAAATGACATGGCAGGCGATCAAAATGGATAATGCCAATGCAGCTTGTATATAATCTGCACTTTTCAGATGCAGATTACATACTTTCAGTGTGCAGGAAGGAACTGCAGATGCTGGTTTACACCGTAGACAAACACAAAATGCTGGAGTAACTAGAATGTTGCCTGGGTTTCAACAACTAAGTTACAGAGATAGGTTGAATAAGTTAGGTCTTTATTCTCTGGAGCGCAGAAGGTTAAGGGGGGACTTGATAGAGGTCTTTAAAATGATGAGAGGGATAGGCAGAGTTGATGTGGACAAGCTTTTCCCTTTGAGAATAGGGAAGATTCAAACAAGAGGACATGACTTCAGAATTAAGGGACAGAAGTTTAGGGGTAACATGAGAGGGAACTACTTTACTCAGAGAGTGGTAGCGATGTGGAATGAGCTTCCAGTGGAAGCGGTGGAGGCAGGTTTGTTGGTATCATTTAAAAATAAATTGGATAGGCATATGGATGAGAAGGGAATGGAGGGTTATGGTATGAGTGCAGGCAGGTGGGACTAAGGGAAAAAAGTTGTCCGGCACGGACTTGTAGGGCCGAGATGGCCTGTTTCCGTGCTGTAATTGTTATATGGTTATATGGTTAACTCAGCAGGCCAGGCAGCATCTCTGGAGAGAAGGGATGGGTGACGTTTCGGGACGAGACCCTTCTTCAGACCCTCTCTTCCCCAAATCTAATGAAGAATCTGCAACCTGGAACGATAACTCTGTATTTCTTTCCAGACATTTGTCCAACCTGCTTTTTCTTTGTGCTGTCCCCGAAGTTCTTGGGCTTGCTCAGAATCCACTCCCTCCACACAGGGGGGCAATTGACGGAGGCAGATTAGACCCACAAACCCGCCCCAACAAACGTGATGGCCACCACAAAGTTTTGAAGTCGTCCAACAGTAAAAGGATGTACAAATGACAGATCTGAAATCACGGTGGCGCAGTGGTAGAGTTGCTGCCTCACAGCGCCCGAGACCCGGGTTCTATCCTGACTACGGGCGCTGTCTGTACGGAGTTTGTACGCCCTCCCTGTGACCTGCGTGGGCTTTCTCCGGACATTCCGGTTTCCTCCCACACTCCGTCGTGTAGCTTTGTATTGGCTTTGCAAAAAATTGCAATTTGTCCCACGTGTAGGATAGTGCTAGCGTACGGGGTGTTTTGTTTGTGTCGGAGGGAACTGCAGATGCTGGTTTACAGGCGAATTGGCTTCTGTAAATTGTAAATTGGCCCTTGCGTGTAGGATAGTGTTAGTGTACGGGGTGATCGCTGGTCATGTTCATAAGTGATAGGAGCAGAATTAGGCCATTTAGCCCATCAAGTCGACTCTGCCATTCAATCATGGCTGATCTATCTTTCACTCTCAACCCCATTCTCCTGCCTTCTCCCCATAATCCCTGGTGCCCGTACTAATCAAGAAACTATCTATCTCTGCATTAATAATACTCAAAAATATGCCTTCAAAAGGTTGGTGCAAGCAGTTTTTCCCTTTACCTTCTATCTGTACAGCTTGCTTGTAATCATGTTTGGTCTCTCCACCGACTGGTTAGCACGCAACAAAAAGTTTTTCACTGTAACCCGGTAAACGTGACGATAAACTTAAGGCTGATTCACAAAAATTAATATCATACTTTTATAATAATATATTAAATAGAGAATCACCCTCAACAGAAGCATTAAGGGAAGATTGGGAACATGAGCTAATGATAAAGATCTCAAAGGATAGATGGGAAAAGTATTTGATGAATACACATAACTGTTCTATTAATGCAAGACATAATTTAATTCAATTCAAATTATTACATAAACTATATTATTCAAAACGAGGTTGAATAAATTTTATCCAAACGTCTCTCCCAGATGCGATAAATGTTTGTTTCAAAACGCTAATATAACACATTCATTTGTAGGATGTACAAAGTTGAATAAATTTTGGAGTGATATATTTGATATATTTACAAAGCTTTTCAAGTCAAGAATAGAACCCAAAACGGAATGGATTATATTTGGAATAATAGGAGAAGATACCAATTTAAATAAAGATCAAAATGTTTTTTTTAATTATGGGTTAATAATTGGAAAGAAATTGATACTTAAATTTTGGAAAAATACAACCACACCAACTGTTAAAATGTGGATTAGGAATATGATGGACATAGCACGCCTTGAAGAAATGAGACTCCGACTAATAGATAAATATGACCAATTCTTAAGGAGTTGGTCTCCTTTCGTCGACTTTTTGGAATCATGTGATGCAGCGGTACCGTAAAGATTGCTGATTTCAGTTCATGACACGGATAGATCTACATCTCCGAATACAGATTTGAAAAATTCTCTTTTAAGGGGCCTTCTCTTCTATTTCTACTTTCCACTTTCTCTCTTCCTTTGTTATTTTTTATATACACACTTCACGTTTTTCTACTCTCTACCATCTATTTTCCACTTTTTCCTCTTTCTATTGTTTTCTTTTTCTTGTCTTGCTTACTTCCTTCTTATAACATAAAACTAGAGGTTGTACATAGAATGGATTATGGTATTACATAGTTGGCACCTGAAATTAGGTTCCACTGTACTGTTTTGTGCTGTATTAACTTCTAATATTAAAAAAAAATAAAATAAAATAAAAACGTGACGATAAACTGTACTAAATGAACCAAATGCACTCTAACTTCAACAGGTGCACAGTGGAGAGCATGCTGTCCGGTTGCATCGTGGCTTGGTTCGGCAACTTGAGCGCCCAGGAGCGGAAAAGACTGCAAAAAGGTTGTAAGCACTGCCCAGTCCGTCATCGCCTCTGACCTCCCTACCATCGAGGGGATCTATCGCAGTCGCTGCCTCAAAAAGGCTGCCAGCATCATCAAGGACCCACAACATCCAAGGCCACACACTCATCTCCCCGCTGCCTTCAGGTCGAAGGTACAGGAGCCTGAAATCTGCAACATCCAGGTTCAGGAATAGCTACTTCCCCACAGCCATCAGACTACAAAACAGTTTTTACCCCACTGCTATAAAAGCACTAAATGTGGCCGCCAAGGAACGCAGGGGCGATACAGACTAAGGGACTGTGGTAACGGTGAAATCGACAGAAGGATGGAGGGTTGGGTGTGTATGCGTGCTTTGTCTGTGTTTTTTATTTATTGCTTATCTTTATTATTTTACCGTGGATGTTTCGTTAGCTTTAGAAATGTTTGAATGCTGCACTGACTGGCTGACATTTTAAATTTCGTTGTACATGGCCCATGTTACAATGACAATAAAGAAACTATTCTACTATTCTATTCTAATAAACACAACTCAAAACAAAATTCTGAACTTTAATAGCCTATTGCACTTTATCTGCTTATTTATGTGTATATATATATATATATATATACACACACACACATACATATATATACACACACACACATATATATATATACACACACACTCATATATATATATATATATATATATATATAAATATATATTCATATATATATATATATATATATATATATATATATATATATATATATATATATATATTATATATATATATATATATATATATATATATATATATATATTCATATATATTCATAGAAACATAGAAACACAGAAAATAGGTGCAGGAGTAGGCCATTCGGTCCTTCAAGCCTGCACCGCCATTCAATATGATCATGGCTGATCATCCAACTCAGTATCCCGTACCTGCCTTCTCTCCATACCCCCTGATCCCTTTAGCCACAAGGGCCACATCTAACTCCCTCTTAAATATAGCCAATGACCTGGCCTCAACTACCTTCTGTGGCAGAGAATTCCAGAGATTTACTACTCCCTGTGTGAAAAATGTTTTTCTCATCTCGGTCCCAAAATAATGTCTTTCCTCAGATTGGGAGACCAAAACTGTACGCAATACTCCAGGTGTGGTCTCACCAATACCCTGTACAACTGCAGTAGAACCTCCCTGCTCCTATACTCAATGGTATATGGACACACTGATCTGTTCTGTATTTATTTATGCCTACTATATTCTGCTGTGCTGAAGCAAAGCAAGAATCTCATTGTCCTATCTGGGACACATGACAATAAATGCTCTTGAATCTTGAATCTTGAATTGATGCACATGTAGCTGGAGTTGTACTGGCCAACATTAATAGGTAATCATTAAACTCTGTAGCTTTGCAATCGCATCGCTGTGAAACAAGATCAATTATTTCAGTGGGAATATATTTCCCATTAAGAATTTTTCATTGTGTGTATAGATTAACCTGAGGATAAAATCTATTTTGTTGTAAAAAGAGCAAAGAAATTGCTGTTCAACAGCTCTTTGTACTGTGGGCTGCTTTGGACAAGTGGGTATAAAGAGCTACCAATCATCCACACTTCAATTCCAATCGACTGGCTTTGAAATACAGCCACCATTCGGTTCAGCCAAGTCGCACAAGTCGACACTCTCGCACACTCACAGAAACATAGAAACATGGAAAATGGGTGCAGGAGTAGGCCATTCGGCCCTTCGAGCCTGCACCGCCATTCAATATGATCATGGCTGATCATCCTACTCAGTATCCTGTACCTGCCTTCTCTCCATACCCCCTGATCCCTTTAGCCACAAGGGCCACATCTAACTCCCTCTTAAATATAGCCAATGAACTGGCCTCAGCTACACTCTGTGGCAGAGAATTCCACAGATTCACCACTTTCTGTGTGAAAAATGTTTTTCTCATCTCAGTCCTAAAAGATTTCCCATTTATCCTTAATCTGTGACCCCTTGTTCTGGACTTCCCCAACATCGGGAACAATCTTCCTGCATCTAGACTGTCCAGCCGCTTAAGAATTTTGTAAGTTTCTATAAGATCCCCCCTCAATCTTCTAAATTCTAGCGAGTACAAGCCGAGTCTATCCAGTCTTTCTTCATATGAAAGTCCTGACATCCCAGGAATCAGTCTGGTGAACCTTCTCTGTACTCCCTCTATGGCAAGAATGTCCTTCCTCAGATTAGGAGACCAAAACTGTATGCAATACTCCGAAGGTGTGGTCTCACCAAGACCCTGTGCAACTGCAGTAGAACCTCCCTCAGACTTTAGACTTTAGACTTTAGAGATACTGTGCGGAAACAGGCCCTTCAGCCAATTTTGGGGATGATCATTCATGATCACATTGAATGGCAGTGCTGGTTCAAAGGGCCGAATGGCCTACTCCTGCACCTATTGTCTATTGTCTATTGTCTATTGTCAGGCCATCGAGTCCACGCCAACCAGTGATCTCCGTACACTAGCACTATCCTTCACCCTCGGGACAATTTACAATTGTTTACAGAAGCTAATTAACCTAAAAACCTGCACGTCTTTGGAGTGTGGGAGGAAACCGGAACATCTGGAGAAAACCCATGCGGTTCGTAGGGAGAACGTACAAACTCCGCGAGAACAGCACCCGTAGCACAAGGCATTGGTGAGACCAAATCTGGAGTATGGTGTACAATTTTGGTCGCCCAATTATAGGAAGGATGTCAACAAAATAGAGAGAGTACAGAGGAGATTTACTAGAATGGTGCCTGGGTTTCAACAACTAAGTTACAGAGAAAGGTTGAATAAGTTAGGTCTTTATTCTCTGGAGCGCAGAAGGTTAAGGGGGGACTTGATAGAGGTCTTTAAAATGATGAGAGGGATAGACAGAGTTGATGTGGATCAGCTTTTCCCTTTGAGAATAGGGAAGATTCAACCAAGAGGACATGATTTCAGAATTAAGGGACAGAAGTTTAGGGGTAACATGAGGGGGAACTTCTTTACTCAGAGAGTGGTAGCGGTGTGGAATGAGCTTACAGTGGAAGTGGTGGAGGCAGGTTCGTTGGTATCATTTAAAAAATAAATTGGATAGGCATATGGATGAGAAGGGAATGGAGGGTTATGGTATGAGTGCAGGCAGGTGGGACTAAGGTAAAAAAAGTTGTTCGGCACGGACTTGTAGGACCGAGATGGCCTGTTTCCGTGCTGTAATTGTTATATGGTTATATGGTAGTCAGGTTTCTCACGCTGCGAGGCCGCAACTCTACCGCTGCGCCACTGTGCCCGCCCTACATCTTTGTGGTGTGGGGGGGAAACCGGAGCACCTGGAGAAAACCCACGCAGGTCGCAGGTCACATCCGGTGGGCGGCGCGACTCTGGTCAGCAGCGGCCTCTGCAGTCTGTCCGCGTTTTATTATTTTCTGTCTGTGTTTTTATGTAGTTTTTGTTATTTTTTGTTGGGGTGTGTGTGTGTGGGGGCGGGGGTGGGGTGGGAGGGGGGGGGGAAACTCTGGTTTCCGTTGTCATTGGGGCCGCAACGAGGAGCGGCCTCCAACAGGAAGAGACCGGGGACTCTGGTGCTACGACTCACCGTCGCCATCGCGGGGCTGGCCGAGTCCGGAGCGGGTGGAGCGGTGGAGGAGCGCTGCTGCTGCTGCTGCTGCTGCTGCTGCTGCTGCTGCGGCCCGACCGGAGAGTCGGAGGCTCCAACGGCAGGTCTGTGGACGGCGGCACCGGGAGCCCGCGGCTCCCTGGAGGGAGACCGCTTTTCAGGGCTCTCGCAACGGCGACTTCCCCCGCCCGAGTTGCGGGGTCGAAGAGCTCCTGGAGCGGGGCCTACATCACTGCCCCGCGCGGCTTGGAATGGCCGCGGGACTCTGCGAGCGCACGCCGGGGGCTCTAACACCAAGACCCGGTGTGCGGCCTCGCACCACCCGGCGTGGCTTTAATGTCCGCGGGACAATCGCCATCGCCAGCCGGGGGCTTTGACTTTGACTCTGACATGGGGGGGGGGGAGAGTGCAGTGGAGAGATAAGTTTATTTGGCCTTCCATCACAGCAATGTGATGGATGTTTATGTAAATTATGTTGAGTCTTGGGTCTATGTGTTTGTAATGTATGGCTGCAGAAACGGCATTTCGTTTGGACCTCAAGGGGTCCAAATGACAATTAAATGTATCTTGTATCTTGTATCTTGTATCTTGAGAACGTACAAACTCCATACAGACAGCACCCGTAGTCTGGATCATGTACACACACACACTCACGCACACAAAAACAAATAATAATAGTGCAAAAAAAAACAAAACCAATTCTCCCAAGTCTAACGTGACTAAAAAGGACACTTTAATTCTCCTTCCCATTCCCACACTGGCCTTTCTGTCCTCAGCCTCCTCCATTGTCAGAGTGAGGCTAAACGCAAATTGGAGGAACAGCATCTCATATTTCGCTTGAGCAGCTTACAGCCCAGTGATATGATTTTTGATTTCTCTCACTTCAGGTAGCCCCGGCATTCCCTCTCTCTACCCCTCCCCAACCCGTCGCGCTAGCTTCTCATTTCCACCCAACAAACAGCTATAACAATGGGGTGCAGCAGCATCTATGGAGCGAAGGAAATAGGCAACGTTTCGGGCTGAAACCGAAGGGTTTCGGCCCGAAACCGAAGGGTTTCGGCCCGAAACGTTGCCTATTTCCTTCGCTCCGTAGATGCTGTGCACCCGCTGAGTTTCTCCAGCTTTTTTGTGTACCTTCCATTTTCCAGCATCTGCAGTTCCTTCTTAAACAGCTAACAATGGCCTGTTTCCTTTATCATTGTTACTTTTTTTGCATATTTTGTTCTTTATCTCTCCTCAACACCGTCTATATCTCTCGTTTCCCTCATCCCTAACCCTATATCTCTCGACCCGAAACATCACCCATTCCTTCTCTCCACAGATGCTGCCGGTCCCGCTGAGTTACTCCAGCTTTTTGTGTCTATCCCCCCCAAGTCTATACCGCTCAGAGCTTTTTCGGAGGTTGTAGTGTTTAATTCTTGCTTGCTGCAGAACAACAGTATATGTAAACATAATACAGAACAGGAGATACAAGTTCAGTGTGTCTATATTGTATAGGTAGTTGAGGCCAGTTCATTGGCTATATTTAACCATATAACCATATAACCATATAACAATTACAGCACGGAAACAGGCCATCTCGGCCCTACAAGTCCGTGCCGAACAAATTCTTTTCCCCCTTAGTCCCACCTGCCTGCACTCATACCATAACCCTCCATTCCCTTCTCATCCATATGCCTATCCAATTTATTTTTAAATGATACCAATGAACCTGCCTCCACCACTTCCACTGGAAGCTCATTCCACACCGCTACCACTCTCTGAGTAAAGAAGTTCCCCCTAATATTACCCCTAAACCTCTGTCCCTTAATTCTGAAGTCATTTAAGAGGGAGTTAGATGTGACCCTTGTGGCTAAAGGGATCAGGGGGTATGGAGAGAAGGCAGGTACAGGATACTGAGTTGGATGATCAGCCATGATCATATTGAATGGCGGTGCAGGCTCGAAGGGCTGAATGGCCAGTAAATACTCCTGCACCTATTTTCTATGTTTCTATGTTTCTATATAACATAGACCATATATATACACAATAAATAAACAGATAAAGTGCAATAGTTATTGTTCAGTGTTTAAGAAGGAACTGCAGATGCTGGAGAATCGAAGGTACACAAAAAAGCTGGAGAAACTCAGCGGGTGCAGCAGCATTTATGGAGCGAATATAGATGCTCCATATTCGCTCCATAGATGCTGCTGCACCCGCTGAGTTTCTCCAGTTATTGTTCAGTGTTTGTTTGATGTCGTGTTCAGTAGCCTGATGGCTGTAGGTGAAGAAGCTGTTCCTGAACCTGGACGTTACAGTTTTCAGGCCCCTGTACCGTCTTCCCGATGGCAGGTGTGAAATGAGAGCGTGGCCAGGGCAATGTGGGCCTCTGATGATGCTGGCTGCCTGCTTGAGGCAGCGACTGCGGTAAATCCCTTCGACGGCGCGGATTCAAGTCATGGCCGTGCTCCCAATGAAGGCAGAGTGGCCGAACAAACATTGAGCCCGAGAAATAAAATGGTGACCGGTAGCCATCAGAAGTCGTGAACAAATCAACAATGATTACCGCATTTTTCATTCCACTCAAAAGAACGATCAAAGGTCCATGGGCCAGATGGGTTTCTGCTGCCATGGTTACCAGGCAGAATGCATAATCTACTGTGCTCCACTGCTGAAAGGTCAGGGGGCAAGGTTACTTTTTTGCACATTTATGAGCCACGTACAGATCATCGGTAATTGCAGCAGCTATTGGTCCAAAGGGACCCTGCCTAAATGCTAATGTAGCCTGGACTACCTGCACTCGACCTCCAATGCCCTGTGGCAGCAGCAATTATCTTCAATAGAAACGAAAAAAATTGAGCCAAAATCATCGTACTAATCGTGAATTCTAAACGAAGTCCATTAAAGATGAGAGTTGAGTTTAATTATTGTCTTGTGTACCGAGGTACAGTGAAAATCTTTGCTGCATGCTATCCAGTTCAGTTCAGTTCAGTTTATTGATCTGGGGGGGTCCTTGTTCATCAGTCAATGAAAGTAAGAATGCAGGTGCAGCAGGCAGTGAAGAATGCGAATGGCATGTTGGCCTTCATAACAAGAGGAGTTGAGTATTAGGAGCAAAGAGGTCCTTCTGCAGTTGTACAGGTCCCTAGTGAGACCACACCTGGAGTATTGTGTGCAGTTTTGGTCTCCAAATTTGAGGAAGGACATTCTTGCTATTGAGGGAGTGCAGCATTGTAATAGTAGGCCCCTCTCGGTCATGACTGACCATGGGTGATGCATCCTGGTGGGATGCAAGCCTGGGCGATCAATGTCATATGGAGGACAGGCTGTTGCCCATGCAGCACGTCCCCCCTCTCCATGTCGCTGATCGATCCAAAGGAACAGCAGGGCCGTTACAGTTTGGCACCAGCGCCATCGCAGGAGCTGCCAGAGCGAGGTTGTAGACAACGGCAAACTACCTTAGGGCGCTCCGACTCCGGATTGTTTTGAGGTTTACTCCTGGAGCCTTTTCCATGACTGGATTTGGCCACAAGGCAGTGGAGGTTTTAAATCAGAGTTTTCCCTCTCCTAGATGGACCGCCTTCCCAGGCTGACGAGCCCCATCTTTAGGAGTTTAGAAGGATGAGAGGAGATCTCATTGAAACATATAAGATTGTTAAGGGTTTGGACACGCTAGAGGCAGGAAACATGTTCCCGATGTTGGGGGAGTCCAGAACCAGGGAATCCTCTGGAATCCTGTGGAATTCTCTGCCTCAGAGGGCGGTGGATGCCGGTTCTCTGGATGCTTTCAAGAGAGAGCTAGATAGGGCTCTTAAAGATAACGGAGTCAGGGGATATGGGGAGAAGGCAAGAACGGGGTACTGATTGGGGATGATCAGCCATGATGACATTGAATGGCGGTGCTGGGTCCAAGGGTCCAATGGCCTACTCCTGCACCTATTGTCTATTGTCTATTGTCACATGTACCGAGGTACAGTAAAAAGCTTTTGTTACGTGCTATCCAGTCACGGGGAAGACAATAAATGATTACAAACGAGCCATTTCCAATATCAAATATATCCAGTCAAGGAAAAGACTGTACATGATTACAATTACAGTGTACAGATAAAAGATAAAAGGTACAACATTTAGTGCAGGATCAAGTCCGATTGAACAGAGTTCAAAGGTCTCCTATGAGGGGGATGGGAGGTCAGGACGGCTCGCTCGGTGGTGAGAGGACAGTTCAGTTGCCTGAGAACAGGTGGGGAACAACTGTCTCTGAATCTGGAGGTGTGCGTTTTCACACTTCTGTACCTCCTGCCTAATGGGAGAGGGGAGAAGAGGAGAGGACTGGTCCTTGATTATGGAGAGTAAAGTGGAGACACAGACAACTCCAGATGCCGGTTTACAAAAACAGCACGCAAAGTGATGGAGTAACTCCGCAGGTTGGGCCACATACATTGATAAAAAGGATGGGTGACGTTTGAGGTCGGAACCCTTCGTCAGACTGAAGGAGCTACCCGAACCGCTGAGTTATTCCAGCATTTTGTGTCGAGCTTCAGTATAAACCGGCATCTGCAGTTCCTTCACACACCACTGGAGTGGAAGCGCGACTCAAGTCAAGTCAAGTCAAGTGTATTTGTCACATACACATACGAGATGTGCAGTGAAATGAAAGTGGCAATGCTCGCGAACTTTTGTGCAAAAGACAAACAACAAAACAACCAAACAAATTATAAACACAATCATAACACACATATTCTTTTACATAATAAATAATAGAAGGAAAAACGTTCTGTAGAGTTAGTCCCTGGTGAGAAAGGCGCTTACAGTCCGAATTGCCTCTGGGAAGAAACTCCCAGACATTGGAGTTGCAATGGAGTTCACATTGCAGTGGTCCCTACAGCCTGTCTGTCTTTTTTTAATTTTTTGTCTAGTTAAATGAAGTTGTTCGTGATTTTTAATACGGTTTTTAACTGTGTATATGTGGGGGGGAGGGATATTTTAAAAATCTCTTCCCGGCACGGGAGACCTGACCTTTATCCTGTCGGGTCTCCGTTGTCGTTGGGGCCTAGCACTGCGGAGCGGCCTCCAGCTGGAACGCACCTGGGGGCTCCAGTCCCGGAGCTGGCCGGCTTCGGAGCGTGGGGAGCGGTGGTGGCTCGCTGCTGCGGCCCGACTCCGGAGCTTGGAGGCTCCGGTGGACTGTGACATCGGGAGCTCGCGGGTCCCGGTGGAGAGACCGCTTTCGGAACTCCCACAACGGCAACTTCTCCAGCCCGTGTCGCGGGGTTGGAACGACCCGGAGCGGGGCCGTACATCGCCCGGCGCGGTTTCAAAGGCCGCGGGACATTCCAGCGCCCGCCGGGGGCTCCAACTTTCTGACTTTTGGGCCTGGTGCGGAGCCGTACATCGCCCCGCGCAGCCTTAATGGCCTCACTCACGCCCCTGCCACTCTCTCTTCTCCCCTCTCCGGCCCGACTAAGGACACAAACGTTTAAAGGCACATACTACCAGATTCAGCAGCACCTTCTTCTCCACAGTTATTAGACAACAGAACGGTCTGCTCATAAGCTAAGGATGTAATCCTGATCTCCTAATCAACCGCACTTTATTTTAAACTAAAGATAGATGCAAAAAGCTGGAGTAACTCAGCGGGTCAGACAGCATCTCTGGAGAAAAGGAATAGCTGATGTTTTTGATTGAGACCATTCTTCAGACTGAGAGACAGGGGAGAGGGAAACAAGAGATAGACGATGATATAGAGAGATATAGAACAAATAAATGAAAGATGCAAAAAAGTAACGATGATAAAAGGAGCAGGCCATTATTAGCTGTGGGCTAGGTTTAGTTTAGAGATTCAGCGCGGAAACAGGCCCTTCGGCCAACCTGGTCCGCGCCGACCAGCGATCCCCGCACACTAACACTATCCTACACACACACACACTAAGGACAATTTTTACATTTACCAAGCCAATTAACCTACAGACCTGTACGTCTTTGTAGTGTGGGAGGAAACGGAAGATCTCGGAGAAAACCCATGCAGGTCACGGGGATAACTCTGTACAGACAGCGCCCGTAGTCGGGATCGAACCAGGGTCTCCAGCGCTGCATTCGCTGTTTAATTGTCTGCACTCTGGTTAATTTTCTCGTTGCACTCACTACCTTTGGACTTTAGACTTTAGAGATACAGCGCGGAAACAGGCCCTTCATCACAACGAGTCCGTGCCGACCAGCGATCAGCCCGTACGCTAGCACTGTCCTAAACACGAGGGGCAATTTACAATTTTACCAAAGCCAATCAAGCTACAACCCTGTACGTCTTTGGAGTGTGGGAGGAAACTGGAGAAAACCCACGCGGCCACGGGCAGAACGTACAACCTCCACACAGACAGCACCCGTAGGCGGGATTGAAACCGGGTCTCTGGCGCTGTGAGGCAGCAACTCTACTGCTGCGCCACCGTGTTGCCTGAAAACGATAGAAATTATAACTCCTAATGAAACCAAGATAATCCCTTCAGAAAAACACAGTGGGTGGAAGTTGATCAGATGTACACTATGGGTGCAAAATAAATCCTTGTCATTGATAGCCGCTTGGGCAGTAATAATAATAATAATAAATTTTATTTATGGGCGCCTTTCAAGAGTCTCAAGGACACCTTACAAAAATTTAGCAGGTAGAGGAAAAACATGTAAGGGGAATGAAATAAATAGTAGAGACATGACTAGTACACAAAGTAAAGACAGAATTCAATACAAAACACAATATGAGGCAATTCAAGCACAGATGAAAAGGGAGGGGGACGTGGGGCTAAGGATAGGCAGAGGTGAAGAGATGGGTCTTGAGGCGGGACTGGAAGATGGTGAGGGACACGGAATTGCGGATCAGTTGGGGAGGGAGTTCCAGAGCCTGGGAGCTGCCCTGGAGAAGGCTCTGTCCCCAAAAATGCGGAGGCTGGACTTGTGGATGGAGAGGAGGCCGGGGGTTGTGGATTTGGGGGAGTGTGAGGGTTGGTAGGGGCAGAGGAGGTCAGTGAGATATGGGGGGGGGGGCAGATGGTGGAGGGCTTTGTAGGTGAGGATCAGTAAGGCTCATCGCAGGGTAATATGTCAATTGTCTTCACTGACAGGTTTTACTGCTGTTTTTACATGTAACCAACACAAGAGGCTAAATTATACTTGCCAAAACAAAACAGACGATAACTGTAAAGAAACATCTCTCGTTACCCCCTCCCTCTCCCCACCCCTCCCCCTTTACCCCCTCCCCTCTCTATCCTCCTCCCTCTCGCCAGCCCTCCCTCTCTACTCCCCTCCCTCTCTACCCACCCCTCCCTCTCTACACCCCTTCCCTCTCTACACCCCCCCCCCTCTCTACCCCCCCCCCCCTCTCTGTCCCCTCCCCTCTCTACCCCCTCCCTCTCAAAACCCCCCTCCCTCTCTAACCCCCCCCCCCCCCCCCCCCCATCCCTCCCATCCCTCTCTAGGGAAACAGTTAGACAGGTACATGGGTAGGATAGGCTTGGAGCGATATGGGCCAAATGCAGGCAAGTGGGTCTATTGTTGATGGGACATGTTGGTCAGTGTGGGAAAGTTGGGCCGAAGGGCCTGTTTCCATGCTGTATCACTCTGTGACTCCATATGCTGTACTTCTGGAAAGCAGAGCCAATATCTTAAAACTTGCGGAGTCTTGAACCACTTCACGCCATCCATTTGCTACAACCAAATGATAACATTCTATATTCTGCAGCATATCGATATATATAGGATTAAGCATCACTCCCTAGGAGTAAATATCGCCAGCAATTTGTCCTGGACCACCCACATTGAAGCAACGGCCAACAAATCACACCAACGCCTTTACTTCCTTAGAAGGCTTCAGAAGTTCGGCATGTCCCCAACAACTCTCACCAACTTCTACAGATGCGCCGTGGAAAGCATTTTATCGCGATGCATCACAGGTCGGTTTGGGAACAGCTCCATCCAAGGCCGCAAGAAATCGCAGCAAATTGTGGACGCAGATTAGATCATCACACAAACCAACCTCCCTTCCATTGACTCCATCTACACCTCACGTTGCCTCTGTAAGGCCAGCAGCATCATCAAGGGGGAATCTCACCCCCCAGTCACTCCCTCTTCTCCCCTCTCCCAAGAGGTACAGAAATGTGAAAACGCACACCCCCCCCCAGATTCAGGAACAGTTTCTTCCCAGCTGGTATCAAGCAACCAGAGAGGGGTCCTCGGATACCGTTCAACCTCATTGGAGACCCTCAGACTATCTTCTCCAGAGTTTTACATTTAACTGGGTACAAGTTTACCCAGTTCTTCAGTGTGTTTCCAAACGACATCTCACTGAAAAGACACTCGGACAAGTGAATGCAGAGGGAATGTTTAGAGTGATACTGCTGCACCTATTATTTCATGTTTCTTTGTCGGCCAAATGCAAGACAATGAGACTGGCTTAGGCAGGGCATCTTGGTTGGCATGGACACGTTGGGCCGAGGGGCTTATTTCCGTGCTTTATGACCATATGACTCGGAGTAGGGGAATCGAGAAGGAGAGGACATAGGTTCAAAATGAGGGAGGAAAGATTTAATATGGTCCTGAAACATAGAAACATAGAAAATAGGTGCAGGAGTAGGCTATTCGGCCCTTCGAGCCTGCACCGCCATTCAATATGATCATGGCTGATTATCCAACTCAGTATCCTGTACCTGCCTTCTCTCCATACCCCCTGATCCCTTTAGCCACAAGGGCCACATCTAACTCCCTCTTAAATATAGCCAATGAACTGGCCTCAACTACCTTCTGTGGCAGAGAATTCCAGAGATTCACCACTCTCTGTGTGAAAAATGTTTTTCTCATCCCGGTCCTAAACGATTTCCACGTTTTCCTTAAACTGTGACCCCTTGTTCTGGACTTCCCCAACATCGGGAACAATCTTCCTGCATCTAGCCTGTCCAACCCCCTTAAGAAGTTTGTACGTTTCTATAAGATCCCCCTTCAATCTTCTAAATTCTAGCGAGTACAAGCCGAGTCTATCAGTCTTTCTTCATATGAAAGTCCTGACATCCCAGGAATCAGTCTGGTGAACCTTCTCTGTACTCCCTCCATAGCAAGAATGTCCTTCGTCAGAATAGGAGACCAAAACTGTACACAATACTCCAGGTCTGGTCTCAACAAGACCCTGTACAACTGCAGTAGAACCTCCCTGCTCCTATACTCAAATCCTTTTGCTATGAATGCTAGGGTGACTTTTTTTTACACAAAGGGTGCTGGGTGTGTGGAGCGATGCGCAAAAGGAGGTAGTTGAAGCAGGTACAATCGCAGCATTTAAGAAACATTTGAACAGGCACATGGGCAGGACAGGTTCTGAGGGAAATGGGCCAAACGCAGGCAGGTGGGGCTAGTGTAAATGGGACATGTGGTTGGTACGGGCAAGTTGGGCCGAAGGGCCTTCGTTGCACGCTGTGTGACGCTGTGACTCTATGGAACCAAGTATGATCGTTGCACAAAGGCCTGAATGAACTCAGCAGGTCAGGCAAACTTCTGGGGAACGTGGATAGGCATCATTTCAGGATGGTCTGAAGAAGAATCCCGAACTGAAACATTGTTTATCCACCTTCTCCAGAGATGTTGCCTGAATGTTTAAGATTCTCCAGCACTTTGTGTCTTTTTTTGTGAATTCATAAGTTCTGGTAGCAGAAGTTGGCCATTCAGCCATCAAGTCCACTGTGCCATTCAATCATGGCTGATCTATCTTTCCCACTTAACACCATGCTCCTGCCTTCTCCCCATAACCTCTGATATCCATATAACCATGTAACAATTACAGCACGGAAACATGCCATCTCGGCCCTTCAAGTCCGTGCAGAACACTCATTTTCCCCTAGTCCCATCTACCTGCACTCAGACCATAACCCTCCATTCCTTTCCCGTCCATATACCTATCCAATTTATTTTTAAATGATAAAATCGAACCTGCCTCCACCACTTCCACTGGAAGATCATCCCACACCGCTACCACTCTCTGAGTAAAGAAGTTCCCCCTCATGTTACCCCTAAACTTCTGTCCCTTAATTCTCGTCACGTCCTCTTGTTTGAATCTTCCCTACTCTCAATGGGAAAAGCTTATCCACGTCAACTCTGACTATCCCTCTCATCATTTTAAAGACCTCTATCAAGTCCCCCCTTAACCTTCTGCGCTCCAAAGAATAAAGACCTAACTTGTTCAACCTTTCTCTGTAACTCAGTTGCTGAAACCCGGGCAACATTCTAGTAAATCTCCTCTGTACTCTCTCTATTTTGTTGACATCCTTCCTATAATTAGGCGACCAAAATTGTACCCCATACTCCAGAATTGGCCTCACCAATGCCCTGTACAATTTTAACATTACATCCCAACTTCTATACTGGTACTATTCAAGAATCTATCTATCTCTGCCTTAAATATATATATAACCATATATATCCACGGACCACTTCCATCATCTGCAGCTCCTTATGTCTGTCTACTCGATGATGCCCTACATCATTGCTGACAAGTAACACACCAAGCAAGGTTAAATTAAATTACTGCCCATACAAACAAGGTTACAGAGCCAGCAGTAGCTGAGTGAAAATGGGAGTAATGATGGCAGTGTAGACAAAGGTTGAACAGAGTGGACGTGGATGTCCACTTGTGGGAGAGTCCAGGACTAGAGGTCATAGCCTCAGAATAAAAATACATCCCTTCAGAAAGGAGATGAGGAGGAATTTCTTTGGTCAGAGGATGGTGAATGGATAGGGGCACATGTGGACCGGTCTAAGTGAAAGGCCCAGATGGAGTGGATGTGGAGAGGACATTCTCTGTTGTTACAGAGAAAGGTTGAACAAGTTAGGGATTTTATTCTTTGGAGCGCAGAAGGTTAAGGGGGGACTTGATAGAGGTCTTTAAAATGATGACAGGGATAGACAGAGTTGACGTGGATAAGCTTTTCCCACTGAGAGTAGGGAAGATTCAAACAAGGGGACATGACTTGAGAATTAAGGGACAGACGTTTAGGGGTAACATGAGGGGGAACTTCTTTACTCAGAGAGTGGCAGCTGTGTGGAATGAGCTTCCAGTGAAGGTGGTGGAGGCAGGTTTGTTTTTATCATTTAAAAATAAATTGGATAGTTATATGGATGGGAAAGGTATGGAGGGTTATGGTCTGAACGCAGGTAGATGGGACTAGGGGAGAATACGTGTTCGGCACGGACTAGAAGGGTCGAGATGGCCTGTTTCCGTGCTGTAATTGTTATATGGTTATATGGTTATATCTCCACCAGTGGGAGAGTCTAGGACCAGAGGACACAGCCTCAAAATAAAAGGATGTACCTTTAGAAAGGAGATGAGGAGGGATTTCTGGAGTCAGAGGGTGGTGAATCTGTGGAATTCATTGCCACAGGCGGCTGTGGAGACCAAGTCAATGGATATTTTTAAGGCAGAGATTGGCAGATTCTTGATTAGTATGGGTGTCAGGGGGTTATGGAGAGAAGGCAGGAGAATGGAATTGAGAGGGAAAGATTGATCAGTCATGATTGAATGGCGGAACAGACTCGATGGGCCAAATAGAATCATAGAAACATAGAAAACAGGTGCAGGAGTAGGCCATTCGGCCCTTCAAGCCTGCACCGCCATTCAATATCATCATGGCTGATCATCCAACTCAGTATCCCGTACCTGCCTTCTCTCCATACCCCCTGATCCCCTTAGCCACAAGGGCCACATCTAACTCCCTCTTAAATATAGCCAATAAACTGGCCTCAACTACCTTCTGTGGCAGAGAATTCCAGAGGTTCACCACTCTCTGTGTGAAAAATGTTTTTCTCATCTCGGTCCTTAAGGATTTCCCCCTTATCCTTAAACTGTGACCCCTTGTTCTGGACTTCCCCAACATCGGGAACAATCTTCCTGCATCTAGCCTGTCCAACCCCTTAAGATTTTTGTAAGTTTCTATATCTCGGTAAGTTTTGTAAGTTTCTCATCTCGGTCCTAAAAGATTTCCCCCTTATCCTTAAACTGTGACCCCTTGGCCTGGATGGCCTAATTCTGCTCCTTGAACTCATGAGTGCGATTGTACGACTGTGGTGTGAGTCGAAGGGGAGAGGGTCGGGCCGAGGATGTCCTGGTCGGGTTGCTCATGGGCCTGGCCAAGCTGGCCATCCGCCAGTCACGGAGCCAGGCGGATGAGGACTCTGCCCGAGCCGGCTGCCTACCCCTTTTCCGGGGTTAAGTCCAGGTTTAGAGATGGACCACATGCTGTCCTCGGGCACCCTGGGGCGTTTCCGGGACTGCTGAGCACCGCGGGTGGGTGGAATGTATCCTTAAAATCCTTAATGTATTAATGTATCCTTAATCCTTAATGTATCCTTAATAAGGATGGGGATATAGTTATTTAAGAATATTTGTTTTACTTATATTACCGGTAGTGGGTTAGAGAGTCATAGAGTGATACAGTGTGGAAACAGGCCCTTCGGCCCAACTCGCCCACACCGGCCAACATTGTCCCAGCTACACTAGTCCCACTTGCCGGCGCTTGGTCCATAACCCTCCAAACCTGTCCAATCCATGTACCTGTCCAACTGTTTCTTAAACAATGGGATAGTCCCAGCCTCAACTACCTCCTCTGCCAGTTTGTTCCATACACCCACCACGCTCTGTGTGAAAAAGGTATCCCTCAGCTTCCTATTAAATCCTTTCCCCTTCACCTTGAACCTATGTCCTCTGGTCCTCGATTTCCCCTACTCTGGGCAAGAGACTCTGTGCATCTACCCGATCTATTCCTCTCATGATTTTGTACACCTCTATAAGATCACCTCTCATACTCCTATGCTCCATGGTATAGAGACCCACCCTACTCAACCTCTCCCATTGTACATATCATAGTAGAGCGTATACAAACCCAGCCGTTTCATATGCTGATAGAATGGAGTGGCTGGGCTTGTATACGCTGGACTTTTGATGAGAAGGGATCTTATTGATACATATAAGATTATTGAGGATTTGGACACGATAGAGGCAGGAAACATTTTCCTGATGTTGGGGGAGTCCAGAACCAGGGGACACAATTTAAGAATAAGGGGAAAGCCATTTAGAACGGAGTCTGTGGAATTCTCTGTCTCAGAGGGTGGTGGAGGCAGGTTCTCTGGATACTTTCAAGAGAGAACTAGATAGGGCTCTTAAAGATAGTGAGATCAGGGGATATGGGGAGAAGGCAGGAACGGGGTACTGATTGAGAATGATCAGCCATGATCACATTGAATGGCGGTGCTGGCTCGAAGGGCTGAATGACCTACTCCTGCACCTATTGTCTTTTGAATATTGTCTATTATTGTGAATAATTGATTACATTTATGTTCAGTCAATAAAAAACTGTGGAGTGAATCGGCCCACTTTGAAGGAAGTCACCGATAGACCCGGGGTGGGAGATTGCTTGCCACCTTCATAGAAACATAGAAACATAGAAATTAGGTGCAGGAGTAGGCCATTCGGCCCTTCGAGCCTGCACCGCCATTCAATATGATCATGGCTGATCATCCAACTCAGTATCCCGTACCTGCCTTCTCTCCATACCCCCTGATACATTTAGCCACAAGGGCCACATCTAACTCCCTCTTAAATATAGCCACTGAACTGTGGCCTCAACTACCTACTGTGGCAGATAATTCCAGAGAAAATGTTTTTCTCATCTCGGTCCTAAAAGACTTCCCCCTTATCCTTAAATTGTGGCCCCTTGTTCTGGACTTCCCCCCAACTTCGGGAACAATCTTCCTGCATCTAGCCTGTCCAACCCCTTAAGAATTTTGTGAGTTTCTATAAGATCCCACCTCAATCTTCTAAATTCTAGCGAGTACAAGCCGAGTCTATCCAGTCCAGGGTGGACCAGTCTTCACGAGGTCCACCCTGTTTCGACGAATGCAATCAACCTGGCGGAGGATCAAACAGAACAAGGTGTCTTACAGCTTTAGGCTGTGCACACCATATGCAAGAAGAAGAGGATCTATAGTGGTTTGTGGGCACAAAAGGGGCGCAAGTCAAGAAAACATTTCTCATAGTAGCAAGGAGCATGGTAGAGAACAAAACCAGGCGGGAATAAATCAGGTTGCGTCTTTACCGGTCTCCCTTTGGCTTTCGCTTTTGCACTGTCTTCCCTTTCGGCCGCCTCTCGCTGCCCGAGCACGGTGATCCTCCGGGGCCCGTGACCCGTATTGATTCCAGCCCCTTGCACGATTTTTTGAAGGTGAATTCCACAGGCTCTCCTTCTTTCAAACTCCTGAATCCCTCCATGTAAAGTTTGCTCTGAAGATGGAAGCAAGACAAAAAAACGGGAGCCGTTTTATGGGAACATCCGTAACGGGTCGCGATCGAGACTAGATGCAAAACGCACGCGTGGGGGGTTTTTTGGTAACGGGATTAACAAAGCAAAGCGTCAATGGATTTTTAAGATAAGTCGTTTCGATAGAACTCCAGATGCTGAAACTTTGAGCAGAACAAAGTGCTGGAGGAACTCAGCAGGTCAGGCAGCATCTGTAGAGAGAATGGATGAGTCATTTTTCAGATATATTTTTTAATTATTTTTAGCAGCTTAAGGGGTAAGCCATTTAGAACGGAGATGAGGAAACACTTTTTCACGCAGGGAGTTGTGAGTCTGTGGAAATCTCTGCCTCAGAGGACGGTGGAGGCATGTTCTCTGGATACTTTCAAGAAAGAGTTAAGGGCTCTTAAAGATAGCGGAGTCAGGGGATATGGGGAGAAGGCAGGAACGGGGTACTGATTGAGGATGATCAGCTATGATCACATTGAATGGCGGTGCTGGCTCGAAGGGCTGAATGGCCTACTCCTGCACCTATTGTCTATTGTCTATTTTTAAAGATGATAATTTTCTTTGGGATTTGATGGAATGTAAATTGATATTCCAACCTGCTGCTGGCGGCACGGTGACGCAGTGGTAGAGTTGCTGCCTTACAGCGCCAGAGACCTGGGTTGAATCCTGACTACGGGTGCTGTCTATACGGAGTTTGTACGTTCTCCCCGTGACCGCGTGGGTTTTTTCTGGGTCCTCCGGTTTCCTCCCACACTCCAAAGGAGTACTGATTTGTACCTTAATTGGCTTCTGTAAAGATTGTAAATTGTCCATAGTATGTGTAGGATAGTGTTAGTGTGTGGGGATCGCTGGTCGGTCCGGACTCAGTGGGCCGAAGGGCCTGTTTCCACGCTGTATCTCAAAACTAAACCAGACGTTTCTGCTCTTGGGGAGGTTCTGAAGTGACCGATGAGCCATGTTCCTTTATCCAGGACTTTCCCATCAAAATAAATAGTTTCCCTCTCTCTCCTCTATTTTTTAGTTTAGTTTATTATCGCATGTACCGTGTTTTCGTGAAAAGCATTTTTGTTGTGTACTATCAGATGCAGGAAGATTGTTCCCGATGTTGGGGAAGTCCAGAACAAGGGGTCACAGTTTAAGGATAAGGGGGAAATCTTTTAGGACTGAGATGAGAAAAACATTTTTCACACACAGAGTGGTGAATCTCTGGAATTCTCTGCCACAGAAGGTAGTTGAGGCCACAGTTCATTGGCTATATTTAAGAGGGAGTTAGATGTGGCCCTTGTGGCTAAAGGGATCAGGGGGTATGGAGAGAAGGCAGGTACGGGATACTGAGTTGGATGATCAGCCATGATCATATTGAATGGCGGTGCGGGCTCGAAGGGCCAAATGGCCTACTCCTGCACCTATTTTCTGTTTCTATATTTCTATGATTAAACAGGATTATACACTGTCCACTGTGCAGAGATACAGGATAAAGGGAATAATGTTTAGTGCAAGATAAGGCTCAGAAACGTCTCCAATGAGGTAGATGGTAGGTCAGGACCGCTCTCTAGTTAGTGGTAGGATGGTTCAGTTGGGAAGAAAGTGTCCCCGAATCTGGAGGTGTGCGTTTGTTTTCACACTTCTGTACTTCTTGCCCGATGGGAGAGGGGAGAAGAGGGAGTGTCCGGGGTGAGACTGGTCCTTGATGATGCTGCTGGCCTTGCCGAGGCAGCATGAAGTCTATATTCAATTCTTTAATACCCTTTTATTCATGGATAGACACAAAAAGCTGAAGTAACTCAGTATGTCAGGCTGTATCTCTGGAGAACAATCGATATTCTCCAAAGATGCCGACTGACCCGCAGAGTTACTCCAGTACTTTGTGTCTATCGTTGATACAAACCAGTGTGTTTAGTTCCTTTTATTATCCTTTTAATCATCTTCCATTTCAGGGAATTAAAATAAATAGGTCAGGACATGATAGTGGCATTGGTCATTTTACCAAAACCCTGTAGTTATATGGAACATGCTGCCAGATAAGGTGGTTGAGGCAGGTTCTATGACAGCATTTATAATACACTTGGGACAGGTACGTGTTTAGGACTGGGTTAGAGGGATTTGGTCCAAATGGAGGCAGGTGGGACGAGTTTAGATTGGGCATGTTGGTTGGCATGGGCTAGTTGGGCTGAACGGCCTGTTTCCATACAGGTTAACTTGATGACTATGACATTGGGGGTATTTTTGCAAAGGCCAGTTAACCGACAAACTCGCGTCTTTGCGATGTGGGAGGAAGCCAGAGCACCCGGAGGGGAGAAAGTGCAAACTCCACACAGACAGCATCCTAGGTCAGGATGGAACCCGGGTCTCTGTTGCTGCAGAGGCAGCAACTCTACCAGTTGTGCAACTTTGCCGCCCTGTTAGTTATTTAATTCGGTGGGGTAAGTATATTTTCATTAATGTAGCCCGGGAATAAAAATCATTTATCATTTAAGCTCTCAGCAAGACCACTGAGCATGCAACATCGAGTTAAAGAGGCACAGTGTGATAAGAGTGATACAGGGTGGAAACTGGCACTTCGGCCCAACTTGCCCACACCGACCAACATATCCTATCCACACTGGTCCCATCTGCCTGCGTTTGGCCCATATCCATCCAAACCTGTCCTATCCATGTACCTGTCTAAATGTGTCTTAAGCATCGCGATGGTACCTGCCTTAACTACCACCTCCGGCAGCTCGTTCCATATAACTACCACCCTCTGTGCGAAAAAGTTAAATTTTGCCCCCCTCGCCTTAAATCTCTGTCCTCTGGTTCTCGATTCCCCTACTCTGGGTAAAAGGCTCCGCGCATCTATTCCTCTCATGTGCCCACTAGGGGCAAACAACCCCTGATTAAACAAGCATGATCTTTGAACAGGTTTCCAGGACAAAAGCCCATTAAGGGGGGAGAGAGCTGATCTCTGCAATCGCTGGAATAGAGAAAGTTGATGGGGTTCATAGCAAAAGGATTTCAGTATAGGAGCAGGGAGGATCTACTGCAGTTGTACAGGGTCTAGGTGAGACCACACCTGGAGTATTGCGTACAGTTTTGGCCTCCTAATCTGAGGAAAGACATTCTTGTCATAGAGGGAGTACAGAGAAGGTTCACCAGACTGATTCCTGGGGTGGCAGGACTTTCATATGAAGAAAGACTGGATAGACTCGGCTTGTACTCGCTAGAATTTAGAAGATTGAGGGGGATCTTATAGAAACTTACAAAATTCTTAAGGGGTTGGACAGGGTAGATGCAGGAAGATTGTTCCCGATGTTGGGGAAGTCCAGAACAAGGGGTCACAGTTTAAGGATAAGGGGGAAATCCTTAAGGACCGAGATGAGAAAAAAAATTTTCACACAGAGAGTGGTGAATCTCTGGAACTCTCTGCCACAGAAGGTAGTTGAGGCCAGTTCATTGGCTATATTTAAGAGGGAGTTAGATGTGGCCCTTGTGGCTAAAGAGATCAGGGGGTATGGAGAGAAGGCAGGGATAGGATACTGAGCTGGATGATCAGCCATGATCATATTGAATGGCGGTGCAGGCTCGAAGGGCCGAATGGCCGACTCCTGCACCTATTTTCTATGTTTCTATGTTTCTATGTTCATTGGATGGAATAACATAACAGGCGGCAATGTGTTAAAAAAAACATCAATTTGGGAAAAACAGCCGTGTGATATATTATTAAGAGATTATCGTAACATTTGACAGCAGGAGGTTAATCGAAGAAACGGGCAGCACGGTGGAGCAGCGGTAGAGTTGCTATCTTACGGTGCCAGAGACCTGGATTCAATCCTTACTACGGGCGCTGTCTGTACGGAGTTTGCACCTTCTCCCCGAGACCTGCGCGGGTTTTCCTCTGAGATCTTTGGTTTCCTCCCACCCAGTCAATAGACAATGGGCAATAGGTGCAGGATTAGGCCATTCGGCCCTTTAAGCCAGCACCGCCATTCAATTGTGATCATGGCTGATCATCCACAATCAGTACCCCGTTCCTGCCTTCTCCCCATATCCCCTGACTCTGCTATCTTCAAGAGCCCTATCTAGCTCTCTCTTGAAAGCATCCAGAGAACCGGCCTCCCCCGCCCTCTGAGGCAGAGAATTCCACAGACTCACTACTCTCTGTGTGAAAAGGTGTTTCCAAAGACTTACAGGTTTGTAGGTGTAAATTGTCCCCAGTGTGTGTAGGATAGCGTTAGTGTGTGGGGGGGTCGCTGGTCTGCAAGGACTCGGTGTTTCTGCGTTGTATCTCTAGACTAAACTAAAAAACCAAGAGGCGTAAATCATAAAAGATGCAAAAAAGGCTTGCAAGAGAGGACGGACATAAGACAATAAATGTGTCAAATGGTTACTTCCTCCAAGTGCGGGAAGCATCAGCACAGTGTCTTTCCCGAAAGGAGCCATTTTCCACAAAATTAATGACTTTTGATTAAAAAAATTAGATGTCCCCGATGAATGGACGTGAAAGAGCAGGTCGTGTGCGGGGGGGGGGGGGGGGGGGGGGGAGGTGGGGATTGTTGGGCACCAGGGAGGGACCTCAAGACCGGCGAAGAGGTCAACCTACTGCCCACGTTCGAAAAGGACAACAAATCAGATCCAGGCATCGCGCGTCTATCTCAATTCATCGTAGAATTACGGGATCGATTCTCCGTGAAGAAATTCAGTGCAATCACTTGCTGAATTACTGACTCTGTTGTAGCATACAACTGCCCAAGACCACTGCTACCTCACCAATCTTTAGACTTGAGATATACAGCGCAGGAACAGACCACTGAACGGTCCCCTCGTAAGACAAGGACGAAGTCCCGATCTCCGAAACGACATCACTCTTCACACATACACTTTCTCTGTAGCTGTCACAATGTATTCCGGAGATCGACACAAAATACTGGAGCAACTCAGCGGGACAGGCAGCATCTCTGGAGAGGAGGAATGGACGATGTTTTTGGGTCGAGACCCTTCTTCAGAACTGAAGAAGGGTCTCGACCCGAAACGTCACCCATTCCTTCTCTCCAGAGATGCTGCCTGTCCCGCTGAGTTACTCCAGGTTTATATGTCGATCTCCGGTTTAAACCAGCACCTGCTGCTCCTTCCTACCTAATATATTCTGGTTTATTTTTCTCTTTGCACTACCTCTAGTTTAGTTGCAGTTTAGTTTATTGTCACGTGTACTGAGCTACGGTGAAAAGCTATTGCTGCGCGCTAACCAGTCAGCGGAAAGACTATATATGATTACAATCCAGGCATTCACAGTGTACAGATACATGATATGGGAATAATGTTTAATGCAAGATAAAGCCAGTAAAGTCCGATCAAGGATAGTCCGAGGGTCACCAATGAGGTAGATAGTAGTTCACGACTGCTCTCCGGGTGTCCAGAACAAGGGGTCACAGTTTAAGGATAAGGGGGAAATCTTTTAGGACCGAGATGAGAAAAACATTTTTTACACAGAGAGTGGTGAATCTGTGGAATTCTCTGCCACAGAAGGTAGTTGAGGCCACAGTTCATTGGCTATATTTAAGAGGGAGTTAGATGTGGCCCTTGTGGCTAAAGGGATCAGGGGGTATGGAGAGAAGGCAGGTACAGGATACTGAATTGGATGATCAGCCATGATCATATTGAATGGTGGTGCAGGCTCGAGGGGCCGAATGGCCTACTCCTGCACCTATTTTCTATGTTTCTATGTTTCTATGTAGTAGGATGGTTCAGTTGCCTCATAACAGCTGGGAAGAATCTTTCCCTGAATCTGGAGGTGTGCGTTTTCACACTTCTTTCCCCATCATGAGGTCGGTCACAGGGAGAAGGTACAAACTCCATACAGACAAGCACCAGTAGTCAGGAACGAACCTGGTGTCCGGTGCTGTAAAGGCCTGTCCCACTGTACGAGACAATTAAAGAGTTTTTCCCCTGACTCGAACTCGGGGAAATACGGTAATAGCCGTTCGTCGGTACCCGGGGCTCTCGTGGACATTTTTTGCAGCGCTGAAAAAACTTCACGAGTACCTGCCGTTAGCGTTACGAGCCGCTACGAGACATCCACGAGCTCCGACGTAGCCGCTACTCACATTCTACGTGCTTACCACGAGTTTGATTTTTTTTAAACTGGGGAGAGCTCTTGAATTACCTCGTACAGTGGGACAGCCCCTTTAGGCAGCAACTCTACCACTGCGCCACTGTGCCCACAAAAACCCTTGGACCTAAAAGCCACTGAATCTGATACTGCAGTTGTACAGGGTCTTGGTGAGACCACGCCTGGAGTATTGCGTACAGTTTTGGTCTCCTAATCTGAGGAAGGACATTCTTGCCATAGAGGGAGTACAGAGAAGGTTCACCAGACTGATTCCTGGGATGTCAGGTCTTTCATATGAAGAAAGACTGGATAGACTCGGCTTGTACTCGCTAGAATGTAGAAGATTGAGGGGGGATCTTATAGAAACTTACAAAATTCTTAAGTGGTTGGACAGGCTAGATGCAGGAAGATTGTTCCCGATGTTGGGGAAGTCCAGAACAAGGGGTCACAGTTTAAGGATAAGGGGGAAATCTTTTAGGACCGAGATGAGAAAAGCATTTTTCACACAGAGAGTGGTGAATCTGTGGAACTCTCTGCCACAGAAGGTAGTTGAGGCCAGTTTATTGGCTATATTTAAGAGGGAGTTAGATGTGGCCCTTGTGGTTAAAGGGATCAGGGGGTATGGAGAGAGGGCAGGTACAGGATACTGAGTTGGATGATCAGCCATGATCATATTGAATGGCGGTGCAGGCTCGAAGGGCCGAATGGTCTACTCCTGCACCTATTTTCTATGTTTCTATGTTTCCATGAATCCACGCCATCCATCGACTACCCTGTACACATCAGCCTGTATCTATTCCCTTTATTATTTATCTGTGGATGGATCGATTGTAATCATGTATTGTTTTTCAGCTAACTGGTTAGCATACAAAAAAACGGAGTTTGCTGTACCTTGGTATTCGTGACAATGAACTAAACTAAACGGAACAAGTTCTGTGCTACACATTAGGGACAATATACAGGAGCCAAGATCCAGGGATAGTTTCTTCCCAGCTGTTAACAGGCACCTGGATTGAGCATCCAGAGGAAACGCACATGGTCACACGGAGAACGTGCAAACTCCACACAGACATATAAGATTATTAAGAGTTTGGACACGCTAGAGGCAGGAAACATGTACCGATGTTGGGGGAGTCCAGAGCCAGGGGCCACAGTTTACGAATAAGGGATAAGCCATTTAGAACGGAGATGGGGAAACACTTTTTCACACAGAGTTGTGTTATGTGAAATTCTTTGCCTCGGAGGGCGGTGGAGGCCGGTTCTCTGGATACTTTCAAGAGAGAGCTAAATAGGGCTCTTGAAGATAGCGAAGTCAGGGGATATGGGGAGAAGGCAGGAACAGGGTACTGATTGGGGGTGATCAGCCATGATCACATTGAATGGTGGTGCTGGCTCGAAGGGCAGAATGGCCTACTCCTGCACTTATTGTCTCTGACAGCGCCCGTGGTCAGGAACGAACCCGGGTCTCCGACGCTGTAAGGCAGCAATTCTAATGCTGCGCCACTGTGCCTCCCTTAGACTTAGAGCATAGAACATGGAAGAACATAGGACATAGACTTGGGCAGAGGATGCACCAGCTAAAAGGTTTTGGCAGTGAAATGACAAAGGACTCCAGAAAATAAGTGCGAGAGAGAGCTACGTTCCCTCAAGCCTGCCACTCCACTTACTCCACTCCACAGACAATAGACAATAAACAATAGATGCAGGAGTAGGCCATTCGGCCCTTCGAGCCAGCACCGCCATTCACTGTGATCATCCCCAATCAGTACCCCGCTCCTGCCTTCTCCCCAACTTCAAACCCTCTCCACTGCCGTGACCCTAAACCCGACCTCTACTTTAGAATTCAGACTTTAAATATGCAGCACGGAAACAGGCCCATCGGCACACCGAGCCTGCACCGACCAGCGGCAGAGACCCAGGTTCGATCCTGACCTTGGGTGCAGCAAGTAAAGGGCCTGTCCCACGAGCATGCGACTCCATGCGGCAAGCACGACCTAACGTGGTCGCTTGAGCCGTACGGCCTCGCGGGGCCGGTCCCACTTCGATCGCCGGAGCCGTATGGAGTTGTGCGGAGCTGGTCCCGACATCGCGCGGTTCTCCGAAAAACTGACCATGTTCAAAAATTCCGTGCAGCAACGGCCGCCTCGACGCCGTACGCACTGCCGCGACGGGCATGCGCACCGCCTCGACGCCGTATGTCACGCGCAAACTTCCCGCGGACTTCGCTCGAACTTCATGTCATTCACTCGACCTCTGCGTGGCCCTCGTTTCCGGTTTGGTCGCGCTTGCCGCATGCAGGTCGCATGCTGGTGGGGCTGTCCCTTTAGGTTGCGCTTGGCGCATGGAGTCGCATGCTGGTGGGACCGGCCGTTTAGGTCGCGCTTGCCGCATGGAGTTGCATGCTGGTGGGACAGGCCCTTAAGAATTCCATTGTTCTGCTGTCTGTACATGTGACAATTAAACACTCTTGACAGAAAATACAGTGGTTGGGAAGTTGAGGAAATGGGGAGCAGGGAACTGGAGAAGGCTAGAGGGTCGATGGATTGGGAATAGTAAATTATAACACGCTTAATTCTAATTAGCAGCAATTTTAAATGATCCAAAATTTTGGGCAGCATGGTGGCATAGAGTTGCTGCCTTACAGCACTTGGCCTGGGTTCGATTCTGACAACAGGCGCTGTCTGTATGGAGTTTGCACGTTCTCCCTGTGACCGGGTGGGTTTTCTCCGAGATCTTCGGTTTCCTCCCACACTCCAAAGACAGGCCCTTGAGGGGTTTGTCAGTTAACTGCCTATGTTTGAGTGCAAATTGTCCCTAGTGTGTGTAGGATAGTGGTGAGGTGCGGGGATCGCTGGTCGGCGCGGACTAGGTGGCCAAAAAGAACCTGTTTCCTCGTTGTATCTCGAAACTAATCTAAACTAAGCTAAAATCTCAAAATTGTCTTCTGATGAAAGAAAACATTTGCCATTCACAAAATTGTATGAGCCGGGGGATGAACATTAATTACACACTTCAATCTCATCTCCCAATTGAACACAATGTCCTCTTTCACTGTTGTCAAATAGGTGGAAGCTAAGCACAGGCTAATCTTAGAGTCAATCTTTTTAGCGATGCCCTCGATGAAATGTTAACTTGCTCACTGCCATTTTAACAGGATGCTGATTCATTTGATTTCTTTACATGAAAAGGCAAAATTAGAAGTCACAGTTAACTGGACATTAAAGGGCCTGTCCCACTTATGCCACCTTTACATGTTGGAAATTCAGCAGCGACCAGAAAGACGCTACGACTCTTTGGATTCCTCTCACGACCATAGGAGACGTCTCATGACCACACAGCCTACAACGGGTGCCGGCAGTCGCCTGTAAAGGTTGCGTAAGTGGTACAGCCCTTTAAAGGATAAAATATTCAATAAGAGTATGAATGAGTTCTTAAGGTCATAGGTGATAGTAAAAATGGGCCATTCGGCCCATCAAGCTTACCGCCATTACCGTCATGACTGATCTAATTCTCCTTCCTAGCCCCATTCTCCTGCCCTCTCCCCATAACCCCTGGCACCCGCACTAATCAAGTATACAAAAACTTAATTGGTTAAAAATGTTTCATAAGAGTTTGTGCTTGAGTTTAGTTTTTCACACAGAGGGTGGAGAATCTCTGGAACTCTCTGCCACAGAAGGTAGTTTCCACCTAGATGTGGCCCTTGTGGCTAAAGGGATCAGGGGGTATGGAGAGAAGGCAGGTACGGGATACTGAGTTGGATGATCAGCCATGATCGTATTGAATGGCGGTGCAGGCTCGAAGGGCCGAATGGCCTACTCTGGCACCTATTTTCTATGTTTCTATGTTTATTGTCACGTGTACCGAGGCACAGTGAAAACCATTGTTGCGTGCTAGGTGGAAAGACTACACATGATGACAATGGAGCCATCCACGGGACACAGGTGCAGGAGAACTGGAAGAATGTTTAATGCAAGATAAAGTCTGATTAAAGATACTCTGAGGGTCTCCATTTAGGTAGATCCCTGACGGAGGCAGGTGGGATGAAGCATCTTGGACGGCATGGGCCAGTTGGGCCGAAGGGCCTGTTTCCATACTGTATGTTTCTACAACTTCAAAGTACTTTTGATTTTGCATCTCCACCTGTAAGTATAATTTGCCCGTCTATTCCCGTCTTGTACCTTCAACGACTCCTTTCTTTAATTTCAGGACCCCAATCTGATGTCACTCTCCATCCTAATGCAGAATTCCATCCACATTATGGCCACTGTTGCCCAAGGGGCCTTGCACAACAAGATCGCTAACTAATCCTTCCTCATTACGCAATACCCAGTCTAGGATGGCCTGCCCTCTAGTCAGTTCTTCTACATATTGGTTTAAAAATCCACCCCATATAGCCATATAACCATATAACAATTACAGCACGGACACAGGCCATCTCGGCCCTACAAGTCCGTGCCAAACACGTTTTCTCCCCTAGTCCCATCTACCTGCACTCAGACCATAACCCTCCATTCCTTTCCCGTCCATATATCTATCCAATATATTTTTAAATGATAAAATCGAACCTGCCTCCACCACTTCCACTGGAAGCTCATTCCACACCGCTACCACTCTCTGAGTAAAGAAGTTCCCCCTCATATTACCCCTAAACTTCAGTCCCTTAATTCTCAAGTCACGTCCTCTTGTTTGAATCTTCCCTACTCTCAATGGGAAAAGCTTTTCCACGTCAACTCTGTCTATCCCTCTCATCATTTTAAAGACCTCTATCAAGTCTCCCCCTTAACCTTCTGCGCTCCAAAGAATAAAGCCCTAACTTGTATCCCTGTGTTTGTATTCTAGACCCTACTAAATAAATGCTGGCATTGCATTTGGCTTCCTCCTACATTGTTACAAACTTGAATTGTGTTCCCCCCCCCCCCCCCCCCCTCCCCCCCCCCCCCCCCACCCCCTCCCCCCCCCCCCCCCCCCCCCCCCCTCCCCCTTCACATTCATTGTAAAGAGAATTAATGGCATCATTTATGGAGCCAAGTCTTGTAACATAAATCAGTGACAGGAACATAACTACTTTTCTTTGGAGCATGCCATTGCCAGGTTAAACAATGGCTTAATGAGATGTATCCTTTAAAAATTAATTAACTGTAAACTACTAGTTTTGTGCAGCCGAGTTTCACTTTTACTGACATTAACCCCCAGTCGTGTCAGGGAATTAAAATACAAGACGCGATATTTCTTACATTTTCGGCATTTTTATAAAGTCCTTAATTCACTCTGATCAAATTTGCAACATGATACTCGGGTGGCGAGACCGGCTTACTGCTGGTTTTACCCCCTTTCTGGGGAACCTCAGCGGCATGGGAGCCGCTGACCCCATTGTCAGCGGCTTAGGTAGTGACCCCGACGGCCGCCGGATACCCGTGCTTCCGCGGTCCGGACCGGGATCTCCCCACGGCCCGTAACCGGTTTCCCCGCGGCCCGGCCAACACAGCCCCGAATCCAGCAGGCAAACTCTGTAAAGGGCTTCCTGCAACACAAATCACGAAACCTGGAAATAAGTTTGAAACTTACCGCTGGAAGGAGCAGCGCGCCTGCCAGTCAGTCGGTGCGCAATGCGTCGACATAATGACGCGAATGCGGGCTGACGGCCTTCTTCACGTAGTCACTCACGTGACTCCGAAGTAAAATTAAGAATTATTTAGAATTTGCAGGATAACAAACAAAGTGTTCAAACTACAGAACTAATTGATCTTATAGAGGTGTATAAAATCAAGAGAGGAATAGATCGGCCTGTGGACTTTAACATCAAGGGCTCGCAGCCTCGGGAAAGACCGAGTCGGGAGCTCCAAAACCGCGCAACGTTCGACAATCTCCGACGCGGGGTTCGATCACCGGGCGCGGGGGAGTTGACATCCCCCCCGATGCAGGAGCTGATCGCCCCCCCCGACAAGGAGCGCCCAAACGCCGCCGGCAACGGGGTTCAAGATTATGTCCCGTCAACGGAAGGCTCGAGGCCACCGACCGCGGGAGAACCAAGACGGGAACAGGTTGAACTTTTGTTCGCCTTCCATCAAAACAGTTGACAGGCTAGATGCAGGAAGTGGAGGAGGTCACAAGGGGTCACAGCTTGGATAAGGGGAAATCCTTTAAAACTGAGATGAGAAGAACTTTTTTCACACAGAGAGTGGTGAATCTCTGGAACTCTCTGCCACAGAGGGTAGTTGAGGCCAGTTCATTGGCTATATTTAAGAGGGAGTTAGATGTGGCCCTTGTGGCCAAGGGGATCAAAGGGTATGGAGAAAAGGCAGGTACGGGATACTGAGTTGGATGATCAGCCATGATCATATAAATGGCGGTGCAGGCTCGAAGAGCCGATGGCCTACTCCTGCACATTTCTATGTTTCTATGTTTCTATGTTTCCATCACAGTGAGGAATGTGGAGGAGTCACTGTGGTGGATGTTTCTGTTAAAATGTACGTTGTGTGTTCTGTTGCTTTTTATTTGTATGACTGTACGACCGATCAAATTCCTCGTATGTTGCAATACATACACGGCGAATAATGTAAGTATGAGGATGAGTAACGCACAGAGTCTCTTGCCCAGAGTATGGGAATCGAGGACCAGAGGGCTCACAATACTCCCAATACGGTCTGAGCCGTGCCTTATAGACAAAATGTTTAAGAAAGAACTGCAGATGCTGGAAAAATCGAAGGAAGACAAAAATGTTGGGGAAACTCAGCGGGTGAGGCAGCATCTATAGAGCGAAGGAATAGGTGATGTTTCGGGTCAAGGCCCTTCTTTGAGTCTGGAGAAGAGTCTCGACCCGAAACGTTACCTATTCCTTCGCTCCATAGATGCTGCCTCACTCGCTGAGTTTCTCCAGCATTTTTGTCTCCCAGCGCTTTGTGGAGCCTCAGCATTGCATCCCGCTTTTTGTATTCTAGTCCTCTCGAAATAATGCAGACTGCACAGAGTTTGCGTGGGCTTTCTCCAAGATCATCGGTTTCCTCCCACACTCCAAAGAGGTACAGGTTTGTCGGTTAATTGGCTTCGGTAAAAATTGTAACTTGTTCCTAGTGTGTAGCGTAGTCCTAGTGTACAGGGAGTATTAGGCCGACACTGGTCGCCGATCGCCGGGACCGATCCTGACTATGTTCGGAGTTTGTACGTTCTCCCTCTGACCACGTGGGTTTTCTCCGGGCGCTCTGATTTAATAACCATATAACCATATAACAATTACAGCACGGAAACAGGCCATCTCGGCCCTACAAGTCCATGCCGAACAAATTTTGTTCCCCTTAGTCCCACCTGCCTGCACTCGTACCAGAACCCTGCTTCCACACTGTATCTCTGAACTATCCAATTTATTTTTAAATGATACCAATGAACCTGCCTCCACCACTTCCACTGGGAGCTCATTCCACATGGCCACCACTCTCTGCGTAAAGAAGTTCCCCCTCATATTACCCCTAAACTTCTGTCCCTTAATTCTGAAGTCATGTCCTCTTGTTTGAATCTTCCCTATTCTCAAAGGGATAAGCTTGTCCACATCAACTCTGTCTATCCCACTCATCATTTTAAAGACCTCTATCAGGTCCCCACTTAACCTTCTGCGCTCCAGAGAATAAAGACCTAACTTATTCATCCTATCTCTGTAACTTAGTTGTTGAAACCCTGGCAACATTCTAGTAAATCTCCTCTGTACTCTCTCTATTTTGTTGACATCCTTCCTATAATTTGGCGACCAAAATTGTACACCATACTCCAGATTTGGTCTCACCAATGCCTTGTACAATTTTAACATTACATCCCAGCTTCTATACTCAATTTCCTCCCACATTGCAAAGACGTGCAGGTTTGTCGGTTAATTGGCTTCTGTAAATTGTCCCGAGTTGGTGTAGGATAGTGTGTGATCGCTGGTCGGCACGGTCTGGGTGGGCCGAAGGGCCTGCTTCCACACTGTATCTCTGAACTAAACTAAACTAAAGTGTACTATTACAGCTATTAAGAAATGAAACTGGTCTTCAGTAGGTTGCTATGAATGGACACTGGTTTCATCTTTTAGTATTATTTTCAATCAGATTGAATTCGCAGTGAGCATTGCTAGTTTTGATAAACTGTGTTTTTTTTAAAAGCATCATTTTCCTTCACCTCTGTATTAAGTGTGTCGCAAACTCTGGCGACAAATATAATAATGTTAGAATTTACCTGAATAATGGATAACTAGATGGTGGCATTGAAGATACTTTTAGATATGTACATGGGCAGTGGTAGAGTTGCAGCCTTACAGCACCAGAAAACTCACACAGTCATAGGGAGAACGTACAAATGCTGTACGGACAGCACCCATGCTCAGGATCGAACCTGGATCTTTGGGGCTGTATGGCAGCCAGATCGAAGAAGGGTCACGACCTGAAACATCACATAATCCTTTTCTCCAGAGATGCTGCCTGTCCCGCTGAGTTACTCCAGCATTTTGCATCTATATTCGATGAATTCCATCACGTCAGATTCAAGTACAATAGGTAGAGCAAAGGGGAAGATACAGAGTGCGGAATATAGATCCCAGCATTGTAGCGCATCAGTTCCAGAGACAAAGTCCAATGTCCGCAATGGGGTCGAGGTGAATCTTGCTCCCATCTTTGCCTTGACTAGTTGCAGTTCATATTTTTTTTAAACACTTTTGACTCTTTAGTTTAGTTTAGAGATACAGCGCGGAAACAGGCCCTTCGGCCCACCGAGTCTGCACCGACCAGCGATCCCTGCACACTAACACTATCCTACACACACACACACACACAAGAGACAGTCAATTAACCCACAAGCCTGTTCGGCTCTGGAGTGTGGGAGGAAACCGGAGCACCCAGAGAAAACCCACGCAGGTCACGAGGAGAATGTATGAACTCTATATAGGCAGCACCCGTAGTCAGGATTGAACCTAGGTTCCTGGTGCTGCAAGGCAGCAACTCTACCGCTGCGCCACCCTGCCACCCTTGAGATCACAATCAAGAGCCTTTTAGCCATGATGGAAATGTCGAAGGCAAGTGGACATAGCTTTGAATTGAGAGGGACAAAGCTTATATACGATGCCAGTGAATAAAATTAATCGCCCCATGTTAACAGGCCAGACATCGTAGCATTAACATCCTAAAGGAAAAATATTTCATGCCATATTGGAGTCCATTCAGCCCATTTGAATTGATGCTGGCTCATTCCCCCATGAAATCCCATTCCCACATTAACCTTTCCCAATAATTTATTCCTCTACATTCCCATCAACGTTAGTTTAGTTTAGAGATACGCGCAGAAACAGGCCCTTCGGCCCACCGTGTCTGTACTGACCAGCGATCCCCACACATGAACACCATCCTACACACATGAGGGACAATTAACATTTACGCCAAGCCAATTTGAATGAATTAATTAATACGTTTATTGGCCAAGTATTTACATACAAGGAATGTGCCTTGGTGCTCCGCCCGCAAGTGTCAACATGACATATAGTGACAGTTGGGAACGACTAATAAAACATTAAACATTAATAATAAAACATTATTGATTACACGTGTGATTATTGATTACCTACCAACCTGTACATGACTCGTGATTTACCTACAAGCCTGTACGTCTTTAGGGTGTTGGAGGAAACCGAAGATCTCGGAGAAACCCCACGCAGGTCACCAACAAGCTCCGTACAGACAGCACCCGTAGTCAGGATTGAACCCAGGTCACTGGTGCTACAGGAAGATTGTTCCCGATGTTGGGGAAGTCCAGAACAAGGGGCCACAGTTTAAGGATAAGGGGAAAATCTTTTAGGACCGAGATGAGAAAAACATTTTTCACACAGAGAGTAGTGAATCTGTGGAACTCTCTGCCACAGAAGGTAGTTGAGGCCACAGTTCATTGGCTATATTTAAGAGGGAGTTAGATGTGGCCCTTGTGGCTAAAGGGATCAGCGGGTATGGAGAGAAGGCAGGTACAGGATACTGAGTTGGATGATCAGCCATGATCATATTGAATGGCGGTGCAGGCTCGAAGGGCCGGCTGGCCTACTCCTGCACCTATTTTCCATGTTTCTATGTTTCTATGCTTGCTCGAATAAAATGTTTAGCTCTCGGCTTTGTGAGGGCGCAGATTGTTGTATGATTTATTTTAGAAAAGACATAGCAGGAGGTAGCACAAGGTGCAGGTTTACTTTTTCAAAAGACCTTATTGTCTCCGAGCCTCAGGCTACTCAGCGCTTTGTCGGGGAAGGCAATTCCTTTGAGATGTCCTTCAAGATGTGAACCCTTCCCCCACCTTTAAATTCCACAGGCAGTGTGGCACAGGCCTGCTGACGAAAATGTTCACCCCAAGACCTTTCTCAAACAGATGGCTTGACAGGAAATAATCTACATAACTATAACCAAATCGAGGTCAGCCTGCCCTCTGCAGGGCGGCACGGTGGCGCAGCGGTAGAGTTGCTGCCTCACGGCGCCGGAGACCCGGGTTCCATCCTGACTACGGGCGCTGTCTGTACGGAGTTTGTACGTTCTCCCCGTGACCTGCGTGGGTTTTCTCCAGGTGCTCCTGTTTCCTCTCACATTGTGTGTGTGTGTGTGTGTGTGTGTGTGTGTGTGTGTGTGTGTGTGTGTGTGTGTGTGTGTGTGTGTGTGTGTGTGTGTGTGTGTGTGTGTGTGTGTGTGTGTGTGTGTGTGTGTGTGTGTGTGTGTAAGAGGGAGTTAGATGTGTATGGAGAGAAGGCAGGTACAGGATACTGAGTTGGTGATCAGCCATGATCATATTGAATGGCGGTGCAGGCTCAAAGGGCCGAATGGCCAACTCCTGCACCTATTTTCTATGTGTGTGTGTGTGTGTGCGTGTGTGCGTGTGTGTGTGTGAGTGTCTGTGTGTGTGTGTGTGTGTGTGTGTGTGTGTGTGTGTGTGTGTGTGTGTGTGTGTGTGTGTGTGTGTGTGTGTGTGTGTGTGTGTGTGTGTGTGTGTGTGTGTGTGTGTGTGTGTGTGTGTGTGTGTGTGTGTGTGTGTGTGTGTGTGTGTGTGTCTGTGTCTGTGTCTGTCTGAGTGGTGGGTCCGTCTGTCTGTCTGTGCATGTCTGTCTATCGGCATCTGTGCAGGAGGGAACTGCAGGTGCTGGTTTACACTGACGTTAGACACAAAATGCCGGAGTAACTCAGCGGGTCAGGCAGCATCTCTGGAGAGGAAACGTACAGCCGGCTCTGTCCCTTCTTGTACAGGGCCTCAGCGTTCCTGGACCAGTCCAGTTTACAGTCCAGGTACTCGGCCCTCATACTAAATCTCTGTACCCCTTTATAAGCCCAAACTGAACACAATCTGCGAGACATTAGCTACAAGTCTTCAATTTCTACATATACGACTACAATTTCTTGTGGTCTTGGGCAGAGCCGTTCTCAAACCACCCTGTGGGGCGACCAGATTCACCTCGACCCCATCGTGGACATTGGACTTTGTCTCCGGAACTGATGCGCTACAATGCTGAGAACTATATTCTGAACTGTGTAACTGTAACTGGTCCGCACGGACTCGGTGGGCTGATAGGACTGTTTCTGCGCTGTATCTCTAAACTAAACTGAAAGAGACCATGACAATGGATATAAACTGTTCTACTGGCCACCATGGACAATGACCTTGGACAATGAGAGAGTCAAGAGTGTTTAAAGTCATAGAGTCATACAGACTTTGCCGTTACTTGCCCACGTCGACCAATATGCCCCATCTACACTAGTCCCACCTGCCTGCACTTGACCCATATCCCTCGAAACACGTCCTATCCATGTACCTGTCTAATTGTCTCTTAAATATTATGATAATACCTGCCCCAACTAACACCTCCGGCAGCTTGTTCCATACCACCCCCCACACTTTGTACAAAAATGCCACCCCTCAGGTTCCTATTAAATCATCCTCCCTCACCTTAAACCTATGACAGCTTGTTCTCGATTCCCACACTCTGGGCAAAAGACTGTGCATTTACCCGGTCTATGCCTCTCAAGACCATGTACATACACGATTAATTGTCACTAGACTAAGTGGGACCCGTTGGGGGGTGTGGGGGGGAGGGGTGTGTGTGTGGGGAGAGGGGGGTGTGTGGGGGAGGGGGGGGGTGTGTGGGGGAGAGGTGGTGTGTGGGGGAGGGGGGTGTGTGTGTGGGGGAGGGGGGGTGTGTGTGGGGGAGGGGTGTGTGGGGGAGGGGGTGTGTGTGGGGGAGAGGGGTGTGGGGGAGGGGGGTGTGTGGGGGAGGAGGTGTGTGGGGGAGGGGGGTGTGTGGGGGAGGGGGGGTGTGTGTGTGTGGGGGGGGGGTGTGTGGGGGAGGGGGGGTGTGTGGGGGAGGGGGTGGTGTGGGGGGGAGGGGGGGGTGTGGGGGGGGAGAGGTGGTGGGGGAGGGGTGTGTGGGGGGGGGGAGGGGTGTGTGTGTGGGGGGGGGGGGGTGTGTGTGTGAGGGGGAGGGGGTGTGTGGATGTGTGTAGGTGTGTGGGTTGGGGGGGGGGGGGGGGTGTGTGTGTGTGTGGAGGGGGTCTGTGGGGGGGAGGGGGGGGGGGGGGGAGGGGGTCTGTGCAGGGGGAGGGGGTGTGTGTGGGGGGGAGGGGTGTGTGTGTGGGTGTGGGGAGGGGGTGTGTGGGGGAGGGGGGGGTGGGGGAGGGGGTCGGGTGTGGAGGGGAGGGGTGTGTGTGTGTGTGGGGGAGGGGTGTGTGTGTGTGGGGGAGGGTGTGTGTGGGGGTGGTGGGTGTGGGGGAGGGGGTGTGTGTGGGGGGGGGGGGTGTGTGTGGGGGTGGGGGGAGGTGTGTGTGTGTGTGGGGGGGGGTGTGGGGGGGGGTGTGTGGGGGAGGGGGGTGTGTGGTGTGGGGGAGGGGGTGTGTGTGGGGGAGGGGGTGTGTGGGGGGGAGGGGGGTGTGTGTGGGGGAGGGGGTGTGTGTGGGGGGGGGGGGGTGTGTGTGGGGGGGAGTGGGGGGAGGAGGTCTGTGTGGGGGAGGGGTTTCTGGGGGTTGTGGGTCAGGCACGTGTCATCAGGGTAGGTAAGGTCGGCACTGCCTACCCCGACTAAAATTATAAAATGGTAATTATTAAATATAAATAGTAAAGGCACGGGTGAATTATACCTATCTGAGAGATCGATCTCTTAGGTAGGCACAATTCTCCGTGCCTTTAATCCGCAGTACATGTATAATAATAATATGCGAAAGTACGTGCAGCTGACGTGCTGTCGACGCTGCTTCAAGCCGTCAATGACAAGGGGAGCTGAAGGCAGCTGAAATTCTGCATTTGCACCGTAGACTGCGTACTGCGCATGCACAGCGTAAGTTTCTTGGCGAGTTTTTCAAGCATGGATTCAGCTGATGGGAAGCGGTTGTAAAGTGGGACGCGGCTGTAAAAGGACAGAGCCGTGGGGGGGGTAGAGTTACTTTCACAGTGTGTGGGGAGTTTGGCCAGGGGTAAAGTTGCGTGGAGGGCAGGAGCGTTGAGAAGGAGGGGGTCGGGGATCATGCCAGTAACCAGCTCAAGAGCAGGTCAGCGGGCGATGGATAACAGGACAGCGAGTGGTGGAGCTTACTCCATGTGTCAGTGTGAGTAACCTCAATTGGTCCCTAGTTCGCATTGACACAGGAGTGTCCGCTGTTATCCATCACCCACTGACCCACTCCGCTCTATGATCTTTGCTAAGAACACAGCCCACACTCAACTCCTTCAGCTTTATTCTGGGTGCCGGTGATTGACAGTGGGTGCCAGAAGGGGCGGCGCCGTCCCGGCAAATAACAGACCAAAAACAGTTGTAATATTCCACCGATCGGAACAAAACTTGCAGCAGAGAACGGTGAGTAAGGTGGCGAAAAAATCCTAGCGATATAGGGAACCGTTTTTGCGCAAATTTAGAAACAACACAAACCGGAAGAGGACATGATGAGAGTTTTAGTAATAGTATAGAAAATATGTAACAACAACAGAACAACAAAATTCCTACTTGCAGCAGCTTAAGGGGACTGTAAACACAGTTCTTGTAGATAACAGTGTAAACAGTATAAATAGCTGTTTGTCGAAACAAGGAACTGCAGATACTGGTTTACAGAAAAAAGACACAAAGTGCTGGAGTAACTCAGCGGGTCAAGCAGTATCTATGGAGAACATGGATCGCTGACATTTCGGGTCGGGGCACTTCTTCTGACTGGTTTAGTTTATTTAGTTTAGAGACACAAGGTGGAAACAGGCCCTTCAGCCCATCGAGCCTCGACCTCCCATACACTAGTTCTATCCTACACACTAGGGACACGTTTGCGGGCTGGAAGATTCTGTGTACAAAACTGTACATCTTTGGAGTGCGGGAGGAAAACCGGCAGCCACTGTTTGAATATCTAAAGGGGCTGCTCCTTGCACTCCGGTGCATTTTTCACCCAACACAAACTCCTCTACAGACAGCACCCGGTGTGTAGGGGATCGGGTAGGGGTCTCTGGTCGCTGGTTGGGTTGCTCTCTGGGCGCTGGCCACTGTGGCCCCTGGCGAGTCAAGGTCCCTGAGGCGGTGGAGGGTCTATTTCCTGCAGATGCCTGCCACATGGCCCGTTGTGTTACTCCAGCACTTTGTGTCTATATTTATCAGTTGCTCAATCTTCACGAGGCATCGGAAAGAGAGGACCTGTAAAAATGCAGCATTCCTTTCATTTTTCACCGAAATTCCAAACTAAGATCTGCACCACTTAAAGAGTTAAATATATGACCTGCCACATTTTTTCTTCAGAGGTCAGGCTATATGGTTAACAGAAACCAGTTTAAATTTGTCACTAATATGCAGTGCCTTTAATCAGAGGATTGTTCAAAGATACTTCACTGTCACCTATGTACTGCACAATGCGTTTCTTGCACCAGTCGCCATGTTTTGGCTCCATTTAAAACCGAAGAAGAAAAAACCAAGTCCAAAGTTATGTTCTAGGAGCCATCAAGTCTATTCTGTCATTCATATAGAAAATAGGTGCAGGGGAGGCCATTCAGCCCTCTTAAGGGGTTGGACAGGCTAGATGCAGGAAGATTGTTCCCGATGTTGGGGAAGTCCTGGACAACTTCACAGCTTAAATATATAAGGGGGAAATCCTTTAAAAACCGAGATGAGAAGAACTTTTTTTCACACAGAGAGTGGTGAATCTCTGGAACTCTCTGCCACAGAGGGTAGTTGAGGCCAGTTCACTGGCTATACTTAAGAGGGAGTTAGATGTGGCCCTTGTGGCTAAGGGGATCAGGGGGTATGGAGAGAAGGCAGGTACAAGGAAAGTGAGTTCTAGGATCAGCCATGTCATATTGAATGGCGGTGCAGGCAGGGCCGAATGGCCTATCCTGTAAATAATTTCTATGTTTCTATGTTTCTATGTTTCGAGCCTGCACCGCCATTCAATATGATCATGGCTGATCATCCAACTCAGTATCCCATCCCTGCCTTCTCTCCATACCCCCTGATCCCTTTAGCCACATCTAATTCCCTCTTAAATATAGCCAATGAACTGGCCTCAACTACCTTCTGCGGCAGAGAATACCAGAGATTCACCACTCTCTGTAAAAAATGATTTTCTCATCTCGGTCCTAAAAGACTTCCCCCTTATCCTTAAACTGTGACCCCTAGTTCTGGACTTCCCCAACATCGGGAACAATCTTCCTGCATCTGTGAGGAGTGGGACAGTGGAAGACGGATCAGGGTAATGGATGATCTATCTTTCCCTCTCAGCCCCCATTCTCCTGCCTTCTCCCCGTAACCCCCTGGCACCCGCACTAATCAAGAATCTTTCAACCTCTGCCTTAAATACATCCATTGACTTGGCCTCCACAGCCTTCTGTGGCAATGAACTCCACAGATTCACCAAAGTCAAAAGTATTCTTTATTGGAATTCAGACCTTTTGGTCTGAACGAAATTCCGTTGCCTTGCAGTCATACATATAATTTAAAAAATGACAAAAACACACAATAAACATAATTTTAACATCCACCTCAGTGAGTTCACCAAGCACCTCCTCACTGTGATGGAAGGCAAAAGTCACCACCCTCTGACTAAAGAAATTCCTCCTCATCTCAAAATACGTCCTTTTATTCTGAGGCTGTGCCCTCTGATCCTAGTCTCTCCCACTAGTGGAAACATCCTCTCCGCATTGACTCTATCCAAGCCTTTTCACTAAGTCGGGTCCACATGCTGGATGTACTGGAGCTCTCCTGATCCAGGTAGGCCCCAGGCTGCAGCGGGGCCTCCTCCGATACCCTCATCCAGCCCGGCCCGCCAACCCACGTCCCTCTCCTCGCATGTCCGCCTCTATGTCCCAGGGGTCGCCTCCTGCTGCCGACCTTGAAGGAGTGGAGGCGTTACCCTGATCCGTCTTCCTCCGGCCCACTCCTCACAGATTAGCTCAAACTAAAAGGAGGAACGTTGCCTGGTGAAGTGGCCAATGCTTCACATCAAACCGAACCCACTTGGCTTGATATCAAAGGTTAAGGGGTAGGGGGGAGGCAGGAGAATGGGGATGAGATGGAAAGATAGATCAGCCATGATTGAATGGCGGAGTAGACCTGGAGGGCCAAATGGCCTAATTCTGTCCCTATGACTTTATGAACTTGTGATATCAGGGCCACCACTAATAATGAGTCTCAGGCAGTTTGTGCTCAGCTGTTTGGGGGTGATAGGGGATGCAGACTGCAGTGGAGTTGTTGCTGTTGCCTCACAGCGCCAGAGATCCGGGTTCTACCCTGACTACGGGTGCTGTCAGTACGGCGATTATACGTTCTCCCCGTGACCGTGTGGGTTTTCTCCAGGTCATAGAGTGATACATTGTGGAAACAGGCCCTTCGGACCTGCCCAGGTGCTCCGGTTTCCTCCCACATTTCCAAGGTGTGCAGGTTTGTAGGTTCATTAGCTTAGTGCGGGTGTCAGGGGTTATGGGGAGAAGGCAGGAGAAAAGTGTTGAGCGGGAAAGATAGATCGGCCATGATGGAATGGTGGAGTAGATTGGATGGGCCGAATGGTCTAATTCTATCACCTATCACATGAGCTTCTGTAAATTGTCCCTAGTGTGTAGGACGCAAAAGTGGGATGACATAGTGAATGCGTGATCAATGGTTGGCATGGACTCGATGGGCCAATGAAAAGGTTCAATGCTTTTAAATATATAAAAGATATATAATGAAATCTTGGACTAGGTTATGGCTTGTATTTCGTCTCAAGCAGACCTTTTCCAGTGGATTGATAAGAGAGAGAGACAAACCTGGACTTGCCTCAGGTTGCTGTCTATTGAGACAATGACAATGACCGATGCCCTTGAAATGTGTCTACCAATTGATGAGAGAAGCGTAGACTTGTCTCAGTGAAGTACATTGAGACAATGACCGATGCCTTTGAGATGTCTTGTCATCAAAGTAGCAACTGATAAGATGCCTTTGAGATGTGTCTACTAAAGGGCCTGTCCCACTTACGCGACCTTGGCTCGCAAATTACGTGATCTCGTGGTCGCTTGAGGCGTACGGGCACCGTATGGCCACGTGGGGCCAGTCCCAGTTAGAAGCGCGGAGTTGTGTGGGGCTGGTCCCGACATCGCACGGGGCCCCGAAATTCTGACAGTGGCCGAAATTCTGACAGTGGCCGCAGCGTCTTGACGGTGTACGCCTAGCGAGTGGCGTCGCGCGATGACGTCACTGCCCGGCGTGGTGTAGCGTGATGACATCACCGCCCGACGCTGTGCGACGCCCAAATTCAGTTGGCCCGCCTCCTGCCCAGCTGATTGGTAAGCATGACGCAATGACATCGCGCGCGAACTTAGCGTGTACTTAGCGCGAACTCCGCTTCCGTTTGGTCGCGCCAAACGCACGCAATCGAATGAAAGTGGGACAGGCCCTTTATTGACAAGAGACAAGCTCAGACGCATCCTGTAATAATGTGTATTGACTGTATCTCTGACCATGACTAACATCTATGGAATGTAGCTAAGTGACAAACACACGGTAAAATAAAACCCACTGCAACTCTTTGTTCACTGAAGTGGTGGCATGGGGGATGTCAAGTGTCTACGTCGCTTACTTGACTAGTGAATCCCTGTCATTTCTGCCGGCCGATCATCAGTAAAGCATGAGTTGGTCTAACTAACCTTTTTGTGAGTTGTCTGTTTATTAAGTAGTGAACCGTAACACCAAATGGCCTGTTCCCACACTGTATCTCCATCGCACAGGTCGGGTTTATAATTCGTGCTATCACAGGTTAAACTAATTGGCTAGGATAATTCTGTAAAATGATCCCTAGTGCCTAGGTCAGAACTAGTGTATGGGGTGAGCACTAGTCGGTGTGGACTCGGTTGGTCGAAGTGCCTATTTCCATGCTGTGGCTCAAAACTAACACTAAACCAGTCCGAAGAAGGGTCCAGATCTGAAGTGCACCTATCCATGATCCAAGATAAACTAATCACCCCTGCCTGTGTATGATCCATAACCATCTATTCCCTGCATATCCATGTGCCTCTCGAACGCCACAATTGAATCCCCCGCCATCCCTGGTAGCTCGTTCCAGGCACCCACTGTGTAAAAACCTACCCCGAACATCTCCTTTACATAGAAACATAGAAACATAGAAAATAGGTGCAGGAGTAGGCCATTCGGCCCTTCGAGCCTGCACCGCCATTCAATATGATCATGGCTGATCATCCAACTCAGTATCCTGTACCTGCCTTCTCTCCATACCTCCAGATCCCTTTAGCCACAAGGGCCACATCTTACTCCCTCTTAAATATAGCCAATGAACTGGCCTCAACCACCTTCTGTGGCAGAGAATTCCACAGATTTACCACTCTCTGTGTAAAAGATGCTTTTCTCATCTCAGTCCTAAAAGATTTCCCCTTTATCCTTAAACTGTGACACCTTTTTCTGGACTTTCCCCAACATCGGGAACATTCTTCCTGCATCTAGCCTGTCCAACCCCTTAAGAATTTTGTAAGTTTCTATAAGATCCCCCCTCAATCTTCTAAATTCTAGCGAGTACAAGCCGAGTCTATCCAGTCTTTCTCCATATGAAAGTCCTGACATCCCAGGAATCACTCTGGTGAGCCTTCTCTCTACTCCCTCTATGGCAAGAATGTCCTTCCTCAGATTAGGAGACCAAAACTGTATGCAATACTCCAGATGTGGTCTCACCAAGACCCTGTACAACTGCAATGGAACCTCCCTGCTCCTATACTCAAATCCAGAGAAAAATGCTGGAGAAACTCCATAGAGCGAAGGGATAGGTGACGTTTCAGGTCGAGACCCTCACCACACATCTCCTTTAAACTTTTCCCCCTCTCATTTTAAAGCTGTGCCCTCTAGTCTGTGACATCTCCCCCCTGGGAGAACAGGGTGGAATTGACGGAATAGATCAGATGCTGCCTAGCGTGTGTGGAACTCAGATCTACTATTGATATTACAGGGCTCTGGAATTACCAAATAATCTTTCTGTGTGCTTAGCTAAACTTTACAGCCAATTTCACATCAAGTAACCATGGAGGGCAAAGTCCAAGAAAAGCAAATCAAGTTACCTACCAGGGCCCATCATGGGTGTCAGGTTTACATCAATGTTTTGAAATGGGATTAAAACAATTTATTTGAAATTTCTGCTGCTGGATGTTTCAAAACCTTGGAAATTTGCCCATGTTCATGATTATGGCTGCTGTCTGTACCGAGTAGGTTTGCTACGGAATCTCCAATTTCCTGCCACACTTTCCAAAGACGAACAGGTTTGTAAGTTAATTGGTTTGCTACAAATGTAAATTGACCCTAGTGTGTAGGATCACCCAGCACACTAACACTAACACTATCCTACACAAACTAGGGACAATTTACAACTATACCCAAGCCAATTAACCAACAAACCTGTACATCCTTGGGGTGTGGGAGGAAACTGGAGCACCCAGAGAAAACCCATGTAGTCACAGGGAGCACGTGCAAACTGCGTACAGACAGCAGCCGTAGTCAGGATGGAACCCGGGTCTCGGGCGCTGTAAGGTTGTAAGGCAGCGACTCTACCCCTGCACCACCGTGACTATTTGTGATATGAACTGACTGTTGCTTCATTTTACTCCGGAGTCACGTGAGTGACTATGTGAAGAACCCGTCCAGCACGCATGCGTAACATGAGCGTTCACGCAGTGCAACAGCGGCGAACGGGAGTACAGGGCGCTCCCGCTACAGCTTAAAAAAGACGGACCGTCAGGTAAGTTTATTCTGAGGTACGCAAAAATGCTGGAGAAACTCAGCGGGTGCAGCAGCATCTATGGAGTGAAGGAAACAGGTGACGTTTCGGGCAGAAACCCTTCTTCAGACCGAAGTTTATTCTGAGGTCGTTTTTCGAAAAGAGTTGCTTTGTTTTGTCTCACCAGGTCGAGACAACTGGAACATGAGCAAAACAAGGCAAGCAAAGAAGACCGCCCCCCGTTCGACTCCAACAGAGGAGCGTTCCATCAGTGGGGGGCAAGGGACGGTAGGAACGCACACCCTGCGGTCCGCTATTCCCGACACCGAGCCGAGCCCAGTCCCGCTAGCGCAGCCTGAGCAGCGGGCTGGATGTAAATCAACGCGGAAGACAAACCGGCCGGTGGTATCCGACTGCTCGGACGGGGACGTCTCACCGCCCGAACGCGGCAGAGACAGCCGCATAAGCCGCATGGAGTGGCTCATGGAGCGTATGCTCCAGCGAGACTTGCTTCGGGAGCTGGAGAAGTCTCGCCAAGGGAGTTCAGGCACTCCCGCCACAGTGCCTCACAATGCACTGGCCATCGCTTCCCCCTCAGCCGAGGGCAGCGTTGGCGACCAGGGCTGGGCTGGTCAAGAAGAGGGGTCACTGGCCGAAGATGTCGGGAGTACGCTTGGGGTAGAGGACCAGGAAGAGCTGCTGGGTGTGGTAGACCGCTACGTGGCAGCTCCACGAGCAGGACGGCCATTAGAGCCAAAACTGGTGGCCAGCATTAACTACCTGTCCTTCAAACCCTTACAAGAACAGGTTGTTAATGAGGCACTAGAGCTGTATTCGGCCCCAGAAAATTGCACCTTGCTCAACGTGCCGGCCGTCAACAGCCAAATCTGGGGGCACGTTGGGCAGAACATCCGCAATCAAGAGCTCAAACTACAGCGGATCCTCAGGCTCCTGACGTCAGCCATCACTTCCTATGCTCGTTCCGTGGATGGGGTGGAAATGACCACGAACCAGCAGGATACATTAGCACTGCTGTGTAACACCCAATTCGAGATCAACAACCTCCGTAAGGAGATAATAAGACCTGCCCTCAACCCGAAATTCGCGGGTTTGTGCAAAACGCCAGCCACAGAGCCAGAAATCCTGCTCTTCGGCAAGGACCTCTCCAAAAAAGTAAAGGACATGGAAGAAGAGTCCAAAACATTTGGCCTCATACGGGCAGGCCCCGGGATGAGCAAAGCCACTAAACCCAAGCGGCAGTACCCCACCGCATCCACCAGACGACGTCAGCCTCATGGGACTGGTGAAAGCTCGGGGTCCGCACATTATCCCCGAAAGCCTTTTTTAGGCCGGGGCCCAGAGCCAGGGATGAATAAAGCTCTACCGTATCGCATTGTATCGTAAGGGTTGTGGGGAGAAGGCAGGAGAATGGGGTTGTGAGGGAGAGATAGATCAGCCTTGATTGAAACATAGAAAGAGAAATAGGTGTAAGAGTAGGCCATTTGGCCCTTCGAGCCTGCACCACCATTCAATATTGTAGATGGTTTATGCATGCAAACTATAATGTAGCTACCTCAATACCAAAAACCATGCCTCTCATCTCACAGTGTAACTGTGATATCTTCCCCTTGCTTCTCCCTTGGTTCCAGTACGCCTGAAGACTAGATGCAGTCAGTACTGGGACGTGCTTCACATGTGCCTTTATTAAATACTCAGTAAAGTTACAGTGTGTCAGACTTAACTTCTTTTCAAATATGATCATGGCTGATCATCCAACTCAGTATCCCGTACCTGCCTTCTCTCCATACCCCCTGATCCCTTTAGCCACAAGGGCCACATCTAACTCCCTCTTAAATATAGGCAATGAACTGGCCTCAACTACATTCTGTGGCAGAGAGTTCCAGAGATTCACCACTCTCTGTGTGAAAAATGTTTTTCTCATCTCGGTCCTAAAAGACTTCCCTCTTATCCTTAAACTGTGACCACTTGTTCTGGACTTCCCCAACATCGGGAACAATCTTCCAGCATCTAGCCTGTCCAACCCCTTAAGAATTTTGTAAGTTTCTATAAGATCCCCCCTCAATCTTCTAAATTCTAGCGAGTACAAGCCGAGTCTATCCAGTCTTTCTTCATATGAAAGTCCTGACATCCCAGGAATCAGTCTGGTGAACCTTCCCTGTACTCCCTCTATGGCAAGAATGTCTTTCCTCAGATTAGGAGACCAAAACTGTACGCAATACTCCAGGTGTAGATGATGGGCTGAATGTCCTAATTCTGCTCCTATCACATAAACTTATCAACTTATGAGCAGCCAATAAACTTACAAACCTGCACGTCTTTGAACCCGGGTTTCTGCCACTGTAAGGCTGCTATTCTACCACAGTACCACTTGATTAGTAAGGGTGTCAAGGGATATAGGGAGAAGGCAGGAGAATGGGGTTTGGGGTCATTGCCTTCCCTCACAGTGGGAAACGTTGATTCTGCTGTGTGTGGATGTTCAAGTTAAATTCTATCGTGTGTTGTGTTCTTTTTATTCATATGGCTGTACTCGGGGCACCGGCAACGGTGACTTCTCCCGCTCGAATTGCGAGGTTCAGAGTGACCTGGAGCGGGGCCTTACATCGCCCCGCGCGGCTTTTAATTGCCGCGGACTCGCTAGCGCCCGCCGGGGGCTCCAACATCAAGGCTCGGAGCAGGGCCTTACATCACCCGGCGTGGCTTTGAGTGGCCGCGGACTTGCTAGCGCCAGCCGGGGCCTTTGACCTCGACTTCGGGAGAGGAATGGAGAGCAGGGGAGAGACAAGACTTTGCCTTCCATCACAGTGAGGAGGAGACTCACTGTGATGGATGTTTGTGTGAATTGTGTTGGTGTGTGTCTTGGTTCTTTTCTTGTATGACTGCAGAAACCAAATTTCGTTTGAACTTCATGTGAGGTTCAAATGACAAATAAAAGGTATTGTATTGTATTGTATGGTAACTCAAATCTCACTGTACCAATTGGTGCAGGTGATAATAAATGTAACGATGCAATGAGCCAAATAGCCTTTTCATGTTCTTATGATTTATGAACCTGAACTATCAATTTTCTATATGGCTGATCATAAGGCTTGGGCAAGAGCAAGAAAATGTTAGATACATGTATGGATATAATAATAATAATAATAATCTTTATTTATATAGCACTTTTCAACAAAACCAGTATTTGAACCAAAGTGCTTTATGTTGAAAAAGATTTTTTTTGTGAGAAGAATAATTTAGATAATAAGGTTTTGTTGATTTAGTTTAATTTAGTTTAGTTTAGAGATACAGCGCGGAAACAGGCCCTTCGGCCCACCGGGTCCATGCCGACCAGTGATCCCCGCACATTAACACTATCCTACACCCACTAGGTAGCAATGTTACAAAATTTTGAGATTTTAAAAATCAAGTCTGCAATTTATCCCATCAGATAAAGCATAACAATAAGTTTAATTTGACACCAAATTCACTTTCATATCTCAAGTATTAAAAAAGTTATGGCCATTTTCATACTCGGAAATTAGCATTTTGTTCCCTATTGATTTTCAATGGACATTACAAAAAAGCTGTGATCTTGGATAGTCAAAAGCCCATTTCTCAAGGAAAGATTAACATTTTTAAATAGCCTAAGTGTCCAAAGATTATTCACAAATAATTCACAATATAACATGATTTTATATCTAATTTACATTAATTTATAGGCCAAATGGAAGGAATTTAGTGTTCAATTGCTGTAAATAAATGCCCATTTAAATCGGCTTTCTAGTGGGTTCCTGTGAACGCGCTGGTTTAGAATGTTCACATCGCGCTGGATTAGTGCCCTCAAATGCCGAGAAAAATACTGCGGGATATAAAAAGCCCAAAATGAACTACTCGCTATAGATAACTTTATATACAGGGTTATATACATGCCCCATTTAATGTAAAAATAAGGTACATACCTTTAATTGTTTGCTTTATAAAACCCTGCGGCTGCGAGAGGTTGCGGAGTGAGAGAGTGATTTTAAAACTATTATAACTATTATTCGAGGCCTATAAAACTAATAATACCTTTTGCGACCGGGTCTTGCAGCGATTTTTCGTTAATGATTTACTAGGCTGAACATCTGCGATTAGTACAGCCTAGTAAAAATCGCGTTTTAAACCCGCCCCCTCCAAACAGCACCAAAATCGCGGACATGGCTTTGGGCAGATTCCCAATGACGATTCAGGTAGGTTTTGTAACATACCGACACTAGGGCCAGTTTTTATACATTTACTAAGCCAATTAACCTACAAACTTGTACGTCTTTGGAGTGTGTCTTATGGTCTGAACGAAATTTTGTGCCTGCAGTCATACATACAATGATACAATAATAAACAACAATAAACACAAATTAACATCCACCACAGTGAGTCCTCCAAGCACCTCCTCACTGTGGTGGAGGCAAAAATCTTAGGGCTGCAGTCTCTTCCCTCCTCTTCTCCCTCTGCGCTGAGGCGATTCCCCACCGGGCGATGGCACAAACAGTCCCGCGGCTCACCGAGCTCCGAGAACGGGCCGGCTCAAACACCGCGGCCCGGGGTGGTCGAAGCTGCCGCCCTCCAGTCCAGCGGACGCAGCCACCGGCCCGCGGCTGAACCCCGGACTCAGGTCACCGCCGCCAGAACGCCGTCCCAGCCACCGGAGCACCGTTCCAGCCCCGAGCCGGATCGCCCTCACGTGAGTGCCGTTCCTCCCTCGAGCTGGGCCGCTCCGACGGGAGCGCCATTCCACCTCGGGCTGGGCCGCTCCGACACTCCGATCAGGTAAATGCACAGTCTCTTGCCCAGGGTTGGGGAATCAAGAACAAGAGGACATAGGTTTAAGGTGACGAGGGGAATAGTTTAATAGGAACCCGAGGGGTAGTTATTTTACACAAAGGGTGGTGGGTGTATGGAGCGAGCTGCCAGAGGAGGCAGTTGAGGCTGGGACTATCGCAACATTTAAGAAGCATTTAGACAGGGACATGGGCAGGACAGGTTTAGTGTGATTTGGGCCAAATGTAGGCAGGTAGATGGGGCATTTTGGTCAGTGTGGGCAGGTTGGGCTGAAGGGCCTGTTTCCGTGCTGCAATACTCTGTGAGACCATAGCATCCAGCGAGGGTGAAGTGAAGCAAACAATATAGACAATAGGTGCAGGAGGAGGCCATTCGGCCCTTCGAGCCAGCACCGCCATTCATTGTGATCATGGCTGATCTTCCCCTATCAATAACCCGTGCCTGCCTTCTCCCCATATCCCTTGACTCCACTAGCCCCTAGACCCTATCTAATTCTCTCGTAAATCCATCCAGTGACTTGGCCTCCGCTGCCCTCTGTGGCGGGGAATTCCACAAATTCACAACTCTCAGGGTGAAAAAGTTTTTTCTCACCTCAGTCCTAAATGACCTCCCCTTTATTCTAAGACTGTGGCCCCTGGTTCTGGACTCGCCCAACATTGGGGCCATTTTTCCTGCATCTAGCATAGAAACACAGAAAATAGAATATCTGGTGTTAGTAATGGCCTGAAGCAGTGAATGACTCATTCAGCGTGGAAACAGTCCCTTTGATCCAACCCCCAACCTTCGCATGCCGACCCATCCACTCTAGTCTCTCCAGCTCACATTTGGCCCATATTCCTCTAAACCTTTCCTATCCACGTAAGTCCGTTAAAGGCTTCAAAGACTTCTCCGACACTACCAGCATTGACAATTATATTGTGCCAATACCAGTAGGTAAGAGTGGCAAAGGTGGCATATGGTGTGTGTAGGAAGGAACTGCAGATGCTGGTTTGTACCAAAGATATACACAAAGTGCTGGAGTAACTCAGCGGGTCAGCAATAGGAGTAGAATTAGGCCATTTGGCCCGTCAAGTCGAATCCGCCATTCAATCATGGCTGATCTATCTTTCCCTCTCAACCCCATTCACCTGCCTTCTCCCCATAACCCCTGACACCCGTACTATTCAAGAATCTATCTATCTCTGCCTTAAAAATATCCATTGGCTTGGCCTCCACAGCCTTCTGTGGCAATGAATTCCACAGATTCACCACCCTCTGACTAAAGAAATTCCTCCTCATCTCCTTCCTTACCTTCCACTACCTGCAACCTCCGGCAACCACCTGCAACCTCTGGCAACCACCTCCGCAACCTCCGGCAACCACCTGCAACCTCCGGCAACCACCTGCAACCTCCGGCAACCACCTGCAACCTCCGGCAACCACCTGCAACCTCCGGCAACTGCAACCTCCGGCAACCACCTTCAACTAGCATCGCAACCGGCTTCGACTAAAAGATTACCGATTTTTAAAACGGCAACCTATTTTTAGTCGCGGGCGGTTTTGAATTTTTTGAAATAATCACAGGAACATAGAAGAAGCGGAAACCACTTTCGACCATTAGGGAGACTGACAAAAACCTCCGGGAACCTCCGGGAACCGCACGGAAATCTTGGGTGGGGCGCAAAGTCTCCAGAGGTTTCCGTTCAGGTTTCCTAAGTGGGGCAGGGGCATAAAGGTCCGTCCTTTAATTCTGAGGCTGCGCCCTCTGGTCCCAGACTCTCCCACTAGTGGAAACATCCTCGCCATCCAGGCCAAACCAGGTGGTATAATGGAGGGGACAAGGTTTTGGGTGGCTTTAGTTAACGAAGGCTTTGGGGCCAGCTGAGGAAACACAGCAGAGTAATTGAATCTCAAAGGAACAAAAGGCACAACAGTGAAGCACATGGGTTGAAAGTAGAGGCACACAGGTCAAAGGAAGAGAAGTGAATGGTCATTGTGAAGGACTGGGAATAAGGTCACAGTTTAGCTCAGGGTCAAACAGTGAATACCAAAGCAACAAGCAGCCTGATGCTGAGGGGACATTTTGTATCAAGGTCCAAAAGCTTAGTTTAGTTTAGTTTAGAGATACAGCAGTGGGATAGGCCCTTCGGCCCACCGAGTCCGTGCCAACCAACGAACTCTGTAAACTAGCACTATCCTACTACACACACCAGGGACGATTTACAATTTCACCAAGCCTATTAGCGTACGTCTTTGAAGTGTGGGAGGAAGCCGGAGCACCCGGAGCACCCGGAGAAAACCCACGCAGGTCAAGGGGAGAACGTGCAAACTCCGCACAGACAGCACCCGTAGTCAGGATCAAACATGGGACTCTGGCACTGTAAGGCAGCATCTCTACCATATAACCATATAACAATTACAGCACAGAAACAGGCCATCTCGGCCCTTCTAGTCCGTGCCGAACACTTACTCTCACCTAGTCCCATCTACCTGCACTCAGACCATAGCCCACCATTCCTTTCCCGTCCATATAACTATCCAATTTATTTTTAAATGATATAATCGAACCTGCCTCCATCACTTCCACTGGAAGCTCATTCCACAACCGCTGTGCCACTGTGGACATGGCTCTAAAAGATCTCAACTTTAAAAAAAAAATCTACTATTTATGAATGTGATAAATGTCAGTTCCCATTAAAGAGAAGTAATTATAAATGAATTTGCAATTATATAATGGTATTGTATGATAATACTGATAATTCAGTGTTATTTAGAAAATGGACCATATCTTGATTATTAAACGTGGAAACCATCGGAAAAACACTAGTAGAATAAAGAAATACAATTACAGATCATTATGGAGAATAAACTAACTATGCAGACCTGGTCTCAGAAAGATTCAATTGATCTTATCCTAATTTTAAAGTATTTCAAAAGCAAACATAAAGGGAGTTTGCAATTTCTCAAATTATTAATGTTTTCATCTGTAAATCTGGATAAAATAGGATGTTTCCACTGGTGGGAGAGTCTAGGACCAGATGTCATAGCCTCAGGATAAAAGGATGTTCCTTTAGGAAAGAGATAAGGTTGAATAGAGAGCTAGATAGGGCTCTTAAAGATAGCGGAGTCTGGGGATATGGGGAGAAGGCAGGAACGGTGTACTGATTGGGGATGATCAGCCATGATCACATTGAATGGCAGTGCTGGCTCGAAGGGCCGAATGGCCTACGCCTGCACCTATTGTCTATTGAATTTCTTTAGTCAGAGGGTGGTGAATCGGTGGAATTCATTGCCACAGAAGGTTGTGGAGGCCAAGTCAGTGGGTATTATTAAAGCAGAGATTAACAGATATTTGATTAGTACGGGTGTCAGGGGTTATGGGGCAAAGGCAGGAGAATGGGGTTGAGAGGGAGAGATAGATCAGCCACGATTGAATGGCGGAGTAGACTTGATGGGCCGAATGGCCTAATTCTGCTCCTAGAATTTATGAACATCGAAGCATAGAAAATAGGTGCAGCAGTAGGCCATTCGGCCCTTCGAGCCTGCACTGCCATTCAATATGATCATGGCTGATCATCCAACTCAGTATCCTATACCTGCCTTCTCTCCATACCCCCTGATCCCTTTAGCCACAAGGGCCACATCTATAGAAACATAGAAAATAGGTGCAGGAGTAGGTCATTCGGCATAAATCTGTGGAGTAAATTAGGCTCTTCCGATAGTGGAATAAACTAGAAATCATGAAGATTTTGTTGTGCGTCCACTCCATACAATTATATTTGAAAATAATGTTGACACTAATCCACTAATTTGATATTCTTGCAAAATGGCACGAGAGTGTGGTGATTCAGCATGCTAATTCCAGCGGGGAGTCTACTCTCATCCCAAACAATTGCACCATGCTTCTAAATCTCGATCACTTGAGTTTTGTCTTGATTGTATTCATGAACAGTATTAATTGGATTTGATAGCACACAAACAAAAGCCTTTCACCGTACTTCAGTACACGGTGGTGCAGCGGTAGAGTTGCTGCCTTGCAGCGAATGCAGCGCCGGATACCCGGGTTCGATCCCGACTATGGGTGCTGCCTGTACAGAGTTTGTACGTTCTCCCCGTGACCCACGTGGGGTTTTCTCCGAGATCTTCGGTTTCCTCCAACACTTCAAAGACGTACAGGTTTGTAGGTTAATTGGTTTTGGTAAATGTAAAAATTGTTCCTAGTGGGTGTAGGATGGTGTTAATGTGCGGGGATCGCTGGTCGGCACGGACCCGGTGGGCCAAACGGCCTGTTTCCGCTCTGTATCTCTAAACTAAACTAAAAATTGGCAATAATAAACCTATCGGGTGAATGCATGGGGACTTTTACCCAGAGAAGAGGAATCGAGAACCAGAGGACATAGGTTTAGGGTGAGAAGGGAAAGATTTAATAGGAACCTGAGAGACAAGCCCGTCAAGTCTGCTCCGCCATTCAATTATGGTTGATCAATATCTCCCTCCCAACCCCATTCCCCTGCCTTCAGACTCTTGACCCGAAACATCACCCATACCTTCTCTCCAGAGATGTTGCCTGTCCCGCTGAGTTACTCCAGCATTTTGTGCCTAACTTCAGTGTAAACAGCCATCTGCAGTTCCTTCCTGCACATTCCTTGTCATTCTTTGTGTTAACTTCAGCCCTGGGTGAATCATCTGCATTTCCTGGCATTCCTTAAATTAACATCAGACACAAAACTATCATCACAGCTCCCTGCCATATATCAACGAAGATTGGTCACCAATCCACTACAACACTGTCAACCCTTACTTAACTTAACATCAACAATGAAGCTGACCTCAGCATTCAGTGTCATTCCTTCAGTTAACATCAGTCATAACTCCGACTTTCACATTCATCATCAAATGACTCCAGCTATGAAACAAATCCTCTTCTCATCCCGGCCATTCCCTCTTCTCCCATCGGGCTAGAGGCACAGAAGTGTGTAAACGCACACCTCCCGATCCAGGGACAGTTTCTTCCCAGCTGTTATCAGGCAACTGAACCATCCCACCAACAACCAGATAGCAGCCCTGAGCTAACATCTACCTCATTGTAGATCCTCAGACTATCTTTAATCAGACTTTATTGGACTTTATCTTGCACTAAACAAGATTCCCTTTATTTTGTATCTGTACACTTGATTGTAATCATGAATGTTTTTCCACTGACTGGATAGCATGCTTTTCACTGTACTTTGGTACATGTGGATGATAAAGTTAACTAAACTAATGAAAACCTCAATCCTTCCTGAATATTCTTGAGTCAGCATATTGTTCATAAATCCGTGGTGCAGAATTAGGCCGTTCGACTAATCAAGTCTACTTCGCCATTCAATCATGGCTGATCTATCTCTCCCTCTCAGCCCCATTCTCCTGCCTTCTCCCCGTAACCCCTGATATCCATGAATCCAACCTCAGCATTTACCATCATACACCCTGTCCACTTCTCCCAGGGGTTCGACATTGGAACAGAGCACCTGGAGAAAACACACGCGATCACAGGGAGAACATGTACACTCCACACAGACAGCAAATGTAGTCAGGATCAAAGCTGGATGCTGTCTGTCCCGCTGAGTTACTCCAGCTTTTTGTGACTGTCTTCGGTTTAAGCCAACAGTTCCTCCCTACACCTTTCCCCAATTTAGAGATACAGCGCGGAAACAGGCCCTTCGGCCCACGGAGTCTGCACCGACCAGTGATCTCCGGATATTAACATTATCCTACACACACACCAAGGACAATTTACATTTATACCAAGCCAATTAACTTACCTACCTGCAAGTCTTTGGAGTGTGGGCGGAAACCAAAGATCTCGAAGAAAACCCATGCGGTCATGGGGAGAACATGCAAACTCCATACAGACAGCACCCGTAGTCGGGATTGAACCCGGGTCTCCAGCGCTGCAAGCGCAAGGCAGCAACTCTACCGCTGCGCCACCGTGGCCAGTTAACACTGCCTTGACGCAAATCTTGCATTCACTTCAGTTATGGATCTAAGATCAACAATTCCTGACATTCCTTAAGCTAACATCCACCAGGAATCAAATTTCAGGAATTCCAAAAATTCCTCGAGTTATTTCGGCAAATAATCCAATCTCAGCATTTCCCTTCAAAACACGAGCTCACATCAGCCAGAAATCCAACTTCAGAACACCTCGTCATTCCTGAATGAGCAATGTCCATGAATACAACCTCAACGCATGCCATCATGCTTCAAAATAATATTGCCCATAAATCTGTCGTCTCAGTTCAGCTCAGTTCAGTTTAGTTTATTGTCGCGAGTACCAAGGTACAAGGAAAAGCTTTTGTTGCGTGCTAACCAGTCAGCGGAAAGACAATACATGATTACAATCGAGCCATTTACAGTGTACAGATGCATGATAAAGGGAATGACATTTAGTGCAAGCCCAATATCTGAGGAAGGATGTGCTGGCTCTGGAGACCCGGGTCCAGTGGATGTTTACAAGAATGATCCCAGGAATGAGTGGGTTAGCATATCGCTGGAGTTTAGAAGGTTGAGTGGGGACCTCATTGAAACTTACAGAATAATGAAAGCCACAGATAGAATGGATGTGGAAAGATTGTTTCCACTGGTGGGGGAGTCCAGGACCAGAGGTCATAGCCTCAGAATCCAAGGAAGTTTATGAAGGAAGTCGGGAGGAACTTCCTTAGTCAGAGGGTAGTTAATCTGTAGAACTCTTTGCCACAGGTGGCTGTAGAAGCCGTTAGTGGATATTTTTTAAGGCCATGGTAGACAAATTCTCGATTAGAACGGGTGTCAAGGGTTATGGGGAGAAGGCAGTAAAATGGGATTAGGAGGCAGAGATCAGCCATGATCGAATAGCAGAGAAGACTCGATGGGCTGAATGGCCTGGTACTACTCCTGTAACTTGTGAACTTGTGAAATCAAGTCAAGTCAAGTTTATTTGTCACATACGAGATGTGCAGTGAAATGAAAGTGGCGATGCTCGCGGACTTTTGTGCAAAAAGACAAACAACCAAACAAACTAAAACCACAATCATAAACACACATATTCTTTTACATAATAAATATTGGAAGGAAAAACGTTCAGTAGAGTTAGTCCCTTGAGATTGGCATTTACAGTCCTACTGGCCTCTGGGAAGAAACTCCTTCTCAACCTCTCCGTTCTCACAGCATGGCAACGGAGGCGTTTGCCTGACCGTAGCAGCTGGAACAGTCCGTTGCACTGGTGGAAGGGGTCTCTCATGATATTGTTGGCTCTGGAGTTGCACCTCCTGATGTATAGTTCCTGCAGGGAGGCAAGTGAAGTTCCCATAGTGCGTTCGGCCGAACGCACTACTCTCTGCAGAGCCTTCTTGTCCTTGGCAGAGCAATTCCCAAACCAGATGGTAATGTTCCTGGACAAGATGCTTTCCACCGCCGCTGTGTAGAAGCACTGGTGGATCCTCGGAGACACTCTGAATTTCCTCAATTGCCTAAGGTGGTAAAGGCGCTGCCTTGCCTTACTCACGAGTACTGAGGCGTGTGATGCCAATGTCATATCCTTGGAGATGTGGACTCCCAGATATTTAAATCCAGCAAAGTCCAATCAAGAATAGTCCGAGGATGACCAAAGAGATGACCATTTGTATTTCTCTTCATTCATTGAGTTAACATCAACCATGAATCAAATCTCAGTACTTCCTATTATTACTTCAATTGACTGCATATGAATCAAACACCTCGTAGAATCATAGAGTCCATTGCATTTAGCAGGAATGGTCTATCTTGCTCTGCTATGGGATCTTTGCTCAGAACTTCCTGCCATTCTTTGACCAAACAATGGCCATGAATTGAACGATTCTCTTCCCTTCATACTTGATGTGACATTGCCCACAAAATTTATACCAAGGGTTTAGTTTAGTTTAGATTAGAGATTCAGTGCGGAAACAGGCCCTTCAGCCCACCGAGTCAGCGCCACACACTAGCACTATCCTACACACAATGGGGACAATTTACAATGTTACCAAGCCAACCAACTGTTTTAAATCATGAGAGGAATAGATGGGGTAGATGCACAGAGTCTCTTGCTAAGAGTAGGGGACTCGAGGACCAGAGGACATAGGTTCAAGGTGAAGGGGTAAAGATTTAATAGGAAGCTGAGGGGTAGATTTTTCACACAAAGGGTGGTGGGTGTATGGAATGAGCTGCCAGAGGAGGTAGTTGAGGCTGGGGCTATCCCAATGCTTAAGAAACAGATGGACAGGTACAGGTTTGTAGGGATATGGACCAAGCGCAGGCAGGTGCGACTAGTGTAGATGGGACATGTTGGCAAGTTGGGCCGAAGGGCCTGTTTCCACACTGTATCACTCTAAGGCTCTATGACCAGTGATCCCCGCACACTAACACTATCCAACACAGTGAACACAGTAAACAGTGAATCTAGATTTACAATTTTACCGAAACCAAGTAACCTCCAACCTGTACGTCTTTGGAGTGTGGAAGGAAACAGGAGCATCCGGACGAAACCCACGCGGTCACAGGAAAAACGTAGAAACTCCGTACAGAGATCACCCATGGTCAGGATCGAACCTGGGTCCCTGCCGCTGTAAGGCAGCAACTCTACCGCTGCGCCACCGTGACGAACTGGTGGGCCGAAGTGCCTGTTTCCAAGCTGTCTCTCATCTAAATCTAATCTAAACCCCTACCCGTATCCCCACCCCTGCTCAAATCAGACTGAAAGGTCTCGACACGAAATGTTGCCTGTCCATTCCTTCCACTGGCCTGTTGAGTTGCTCCAGCACTTTGTGCTTCGCCCAGGATTGCAGCATCTGCAGTTCATTGTGTCTCAATCATAGAACTATATGGTTTAACACCTTCTTGATTAATCCTCGTTAAACTGAAGTCTTATGTTGGGTGGAGATCTAAAGGATCTTTAGGCATGATTGGAGATTTTTGAAGCAGTTACTGAAAGCTTTTATAGAGCCATAACGTGATTATCCATCAGATTACGTTTAAAATTTATCAGCTATGCAATTGCTATGAATGCCATGACACAGAGTTTATATATTCTATCTGGGACCACGTGGGTATACTCCGGGTGCTCTGGTTTCCTCCCACACTACAAGTTTATAGGTTAATTGGCTTCAGAAAAAAATGTGTAAAGTGTATCCAGTGTGTCGGATTGTGTTAGTGTATGGGGATAGCTCGTCATCGATGGGCCGATGGGCCAGTTTCCACACTGTATCTCTAAAATAAAGTCTATGGTCTAAAATAAAGTCTAAAGACTCCATGCTGGCCATCGATCACTCATTCACACTAATTCTATGTTATTGAAATTTTACATCCTATACACACGGGGCAATATTTCTACAGAAGCATTGATCTAGAAACCCACACTTCATTGGGATGTGTTTAAGAGGGAACTGCAGATGCTGGAGAATCGAAGGTTACACAAAAAAGCTGGAGAAACTCAGTGGGTGCAGCAGCATCTATGGAGCGAAGGAAATAGGCAACGTTTCGGGCCGAAACCCTTCTTCAGACTGATCGGGGGCGGGGGTGGGCGGGGACAAGAAAGGGAAAAGGAGGAGGAGCCCGAAGGCTGGGGGATGGGAGGAGACAGCAGGGGGGCTGAAGAAGGGGAGGAGACAGCAAGGACTAACAAAATTGGGAGAATTCGATGTTCATGCCGCCAGGATGCAGACTCCCCAAACGGAATATGAGATGCTGTCCCTCCAATTTCCGGTGCTGCTCGCTGTGGCCATGGAGGAGACCCAGGACAGAGAGGCCAGAGACGGAGTGGGAGGGGGAGTTGAAGTGCTGAGCCACCGGGAGGTCAGCTTGGTTATTGCGGACCGAGCGGAGGTGTTCGGCGAAACGATCGCCCATTGGGATGTGTTGGATGGAGATCTAAAAGATCTGAGCACACAGAGAAAAGCCGCACAGTCACTGGAAGTAAACGTAAACCCATGACACACGGCAAGTACCCGAGGTCAGGATTGAACCGGTGTCTCTTGCACTGTGAGATAGCAGCTCTACCAACTGTGCCACAGTGCCACTCGATCACTTGCCACCCCTGCATCCCTTTACCAGCTTTCTCCCGACAGACGTCAATCAGTTTGAAGAAGGGTCCCGGCCGCAAACGTGGTCTTTCCATGCCCTCCACAGGTGCTACCCTATTCCTCCTGCACTTTGAATATTTTTATTACCAAGAGGAACTAGGCTCAACTTACCATTTCTTACTAATAGATTTCGGTATTATTGCAATTTAAATTGGTTGAGCCAAACCTACCAATAATACGAAGGAGGATACAGAGTGCCGGAGTAACTCTGCGGGTCAGGCGGCATCTGTAGAGAACATGGATAGGTGACGTTTCACAGAGTGCTGGAGTAACTCAGCGAGTCAGGCAGCATCTCAGGAGAACATGGATAGGTGACGTTTCGGGTCGGGACCCTTCTTCAGGTAGTTCTAAAAGTATAGAAGGGATGTTACTGCTTTCTCATTGCCACATCATTTAGACACAGGTTCCAGATAAGGGCAGCACGGTGGTGCAGCGGTAGAGCTGCTGCCTCACAGCGCCAGAGACCTGGGTTCAATCCTGACTAGGAATGCTATCTGCCCAGAGTTTGTACGGATTTGCGTATAGGAGCAGGGAGGTTCTACTGCAGTTGTACAGTGTCTTGGTGAGACCACACCTGGAGTATTGCGTACAGTTTTGGCCTCCTAATCTGAGGAAAGACATTCTTGCCATAGAGGGAGTACAGAGAAGGTTCACCAGACTGATTCCTGGGATGGCAGGACTTTCATATAGAGAAAGACTGGATAGACTCGGTTTGTACTCGCTAGAATTTAGAAGATTGAGGGGGGATCTTATATAAACTTACAAAATTCTTAAGGGGTTGGACAGGCTTGATGCAGGAAGATTGTTCCCGATGTTGGGGAAGTCCAGAACATGGGGTCACAGTTTAAGGATAAAGGGGAAATCTATTAGGACTCAGATGAGAAAAACATTTTTTACACAGAGAGTGGTGAATCTCTGGAATTCTCTGCCGCAGAAAGTAGTTGAGGCCACAGTTCATTGGCTATATTTAAGAGGGAGTTAGATGTGGCCCTTGTGGCTAAAGGGATCGGGGGTATGGAGAGAAGACAGGTACAGGAAACTGAGTTGGATGATCAGCCATGATCATATTGAATGGCGGTGCAGGCTCGAAGGGCCGAATGGCCTACTCCTGCACCTATTTTTATGTTTCTATGTTTCTATGTTCTCCCCGTGACTGCGTGGGTTTTCTCCGGGAGCTCTGGTTTCCTCCCGCACTCCAAAGACGTACATGTCCGTGGGTTAATTGGCTTGAGGTAAAACTGTAGCTTGGCCAGCGAGTGTGTAGGATTGTCAGCAATGACTCGTTGGGCTGAAGGGTCTGTTTCCACGGTGTATCTCTGAACTAAACTAAGCAGATGATGCATTATAAGTAAAATTCAACAGTTTCAAATGACTGTCATTCGCACTGTTGAAAATAGGCAGGAAATAGAGATTCAACTCTGTCTATAACAACCTCTTCAATATGAGGACCTTGGACAACAGCCCACTCTATGAAAGATGTAAAGAAAACTGAGGAAGCATTTTGGGCAGCAATGCAAAGATTGAATGTAAGAACCTTGACAACAAAGTAATGTTACAGATGGAGGTAACTATAGTGGCCATTCCTTTCAAGACAACATTTTTTTTTTCTTTGAGCTCATCTGACATGATGGTTGCATTCATAGGGAAATAGAAACCCCGTTATCAGGACTTGAGCACCACGGAGTCTCATCAGTCAGTGTTATTTATTTATTTTAATTCCAAAATACCCTTTACTCGAGAAATAAATATATCCAACAAATGATCCGTACAAAACTCCATCCGACATTCTCGGAGGCAAAACACACATTCAATACTGTTTAAACAAATCACACAAATTATCCCCCCCTCCCCACCCCCCCTTTCCACTTATGTGGCCCACTGACGTAGAACCCCTTCCCTTATTTTGAGGGGTGTCTCCACCACACCCTGCCCCCCATGTCCAGCAGCGGAGGGAGTCAAATAGTGAAAGCTAGTAGACAGTGTGTGAGGCAGGAGGCAGAGAAGGGAAGCGCTCAGACCCAACATGTAGGAGGGAAAGAAGAAAAAAATAATAAACAGAGAATAAGAGGTGGTGGGGTTCTTAAATATGTGAGCAGAGAGACAGAGGGGTGTAAAATGTGGGTAGAAGCAATAGGTAGCAAGGTGAAAAGTAAAAGTGGCAGGCAGACAAATCCAGGGCAAAAATCAAAAAGGGTCACTATTCAACATAATTGTATAAGGGGTAAGAGCGTTGTAAAAACAAGCCTGAAGGCTTTGTGTCTCAATGCAAGGAGCATTCGTAATAAGGTGGATGAGTTGAATGTGCAGATAGCTATTAATGACTATGATATAGTTGGGATCACAGAGACATGGCTCCAGGGTGACCAAGGCTGGGAGCTGAATATCCACGGGTATTCAATATTCAGGAGGGATAGACAGAAAGGAAAAGGAGGTGGGGTAGCGTTGCTGGTTAGAGAGGAGATTAACGCAATGGAAAGGCATTAGCTTGGAGGATGTGGAATCGGTATGGGTAGAGCTGCAAAACACTAAGGGGCAAAAAACGCTAGTGGGTGATATGTACAGGCCACCTAACAGTAGTAGTGGAGTTGGGGATGGCATCAAACAGGAAATTAGAAATGCGTGCAACAAAGGTAAAACAGTAATAATGCGTGACTTCAATCTACATATAGATTGGTGAATCAAATTGGCAGGGGTGCTGAGGAAGAGGATTTCTTGGAATGTATGCGGGATAGTTTTCCAAACCAACAAGTGGAGGAACCAACGAGGGAGCAGGCTATTCTAGACTGGGTATTGAGTAATGAGGAAGGATTAGTTAGCAGTCTTGTTGTGCGTGGCCCCTTGGGCAAGAGTGACCATAATATGGTTGAGTTCTTCATTAGGATGGAGGGTGACATTGTTAATTCAGAAACAAGGGTCCTGAACTTAAAGAAAGGAAACTTTGAGGGTATGAGACGTGAATTGGCCAAGATTGACTGGCAATTAATTCTTCAAGAGTTGACGTTGGATATGCAATGGAAGACATTTAAAGACTGCATGGATGAACTACAACAATAGTTCATCCCAGTTTGGCAAAAGAATAAATCAGGGAAGGTAGTGCATCCATGGATAACAAGGGAAACCAGGGATAGTATCAAAACAAAAGATGAAGCGTACAAATTAGCCAGAGCACCCTACCAGAGGACTGGGAGAAATTCAGAGTCCAGCAGAGGAGGACTAAGGGCTTAATTAGGAAAGGGAAAATAGATTATGAAAGAAAACTGGCAGGGAACATAAAAACTGGCAGGGAACATAAAAACTGACTGCAAAGGTTTTGATAGGTATGTGAGAGAAATAAATTAGTTAAAACAAATGTAGGTCCCTTGAAGTCAGAAACAGGTGAGTTGATCATGGGGAACAAGGACATGGCAGACCAATTGAATAACTACTTTGGTTCCGTCTTCACTAAGGAAGACATGAATAATATGCCGGAAATAGCAGAGGACCGGGGTTCAAAGGAGTTGGAGGAACTGAGTGAAATCCAGGTTAGCCGGGAAGTGGTGTTAGGTAAATTGAATGGATTAAACAACGATAAATCCCCAGGGCCAGATAGGCTGCATCCCAGAGTACTTAAGGAAGTAGCCCCAGAAATAGTAATGCATTAGTGATAATTTTTCAAAACACTTTAGATTCTGGAGTAGTTCCTGAGGATTGGAGGGTAGCTAATGTAACCCCACTGTTTAAAAAGGGAGGGAGAGAGAAAACGGGGAATTACAGACCAGTTTGTCTAACATCGGTAGTGGGGAAACTGCTAGAGTCAGGTATTAAAGATGGGATAGCAGCACATTTGGAAAGTGGTGAAATCATTGGACAAAGTCAGCATGGATTTACGAAAGGTAAATCATGTCTGACGAATCTTATAGAATTTTTCGAGGATGGAACTAGTAGAGTGGATAAGGGAGAACCAGAGAATGTGATATATCTGGACTTTCAGAAGGCTTTCGACAAGGTCCCACACAAGAGATTAGTATACAAACTTAAAGCACAAGGTATTGGGGGTTCAGTATTGATGTGGATAGAGAACTGGCTGGCAGACAGGAAGCAAAGAGTAGGAGTAAACGGGTCCTTTTCAGAATGTCAGGCAGTGACTAGTGGGGTACCGCAAGGCTCAGTGCTGGAACCCCAGCTATTTACAATACAGGCGCACAACCTTTTATCCGAAAGCCTTGGGACTAGACACTTCTCGGATTTCAGAATTTTTCGGATTACCGAATGGAAGATTTTAGCATAGGTTAGGTAGGTAGCGCGGGCGGCTTGAAAAGTCTGGAGCGGCTGCCTCCTCCCCGGAGACCGGGGAATCATTGTAAATCATTGCTTAAATGTTAGACAGTTAGTTTGGAGGTATTTTATGTGGTGGGGGGGTGAAGGGGGAAACTTTAATTCTTAGTCCCCTACCTGGTCGGAGAGGCGGGGAGCGGGCAATGCCTTACCGGGTCGCCGTGCGGTAAGCTCCGGAGCGCTGTGGCCGCCGACTCCCAACATCGCGGAGCTGGGGGCTGCGGGCGTCCGGCCGCGGGCGGCGCCGGTTGGAGCTCCGACCCCGGCAACTCTACCCCCTGGCTGCGCGGCGCTCCAAATCCAGCACCGGACGCCCGCAGCCCCAGCTCCGCGATGTTGGAAGTCGGCGGCCACAGCGCTCAGGAGCTTACTGCACGGCGACCCGGTAAGGTATTGCCCGCTCCCCGCCTCTCCGACCAGGTAGGGGACTAAGAATTAAAGTTTCCCCCTTCACGCCCCCCCCCCCCCCCTCCTTCACATAAAAGCCCTGCAAACTAACTGACTAACATTTAAGCAATGATTTACAAATGTTTAAGTGTCTCCCCGGTCTCTGGGGAGGAGACAGCCGCTACAGTGGTACAGACCTGGGTTGACCGTGGGTCGTTTCAGATCAAATTTGGCGCTAAACGTGAGCTTTGGTGTGCAGACGACATCCTAGAAAAAATGTCCGGTTTTTGGAGCTTTTCGGTTTCCGGAACTCTGGATAAAAGGTTGTGCACCTGTATATATTAATGATCTCGATTAGGGAATTGAATGCAACATCTCCAAGTTTGCAGATGACACGAAGCTGGGGGGCAGTGTTAGCTGTGAGGAGGATGTTAGGAGGCTGCAAGGTAACTTGGATAGGCTGGGTGAGTGGGCAAATGCATGGCAGATGCAGTGTAATGTGGATAAATGTGAGGTTATCCACTTTGGTGGCAAAAACAGGAAAGTAGACTATTATCTAAATGGTGGCCGATTAGGAAAAGGGGAGATGCAACGAGACCTGGGTGTCATGGTACACCAGTCATTGAAAGTAGGCATGCAGGTGCAGCAGGCTGTGAAGAAAGCGAATGGTATGCTAGCATTCATAGCTAAAGGATTTGAGTATAGGAGCAGGGAGGTTCTATTGCAGTTGTACAGGGCCTTGGTGAGACCACACCTGGAGTATTGCGTACAGTTTTGATCTCCAAATCTGAGGAAAGACATTCTTGCCATAGAGGGAGTGCAGAGAAGGTTCACCAGACTGATGTCAGGACTTTCATATGAAGAAAGACTGGACAGACTCGGCTTGTATTCGCTTGAATTTAGGAGATTGAGGGGGAATCTTATAGAAACTTACAAAATTCTTAAGGGGTTGGACAGGCTAGATGCAGGAAGATTGTTCCCGATGTTGGGGAAGTCCAGAACAAGGGGTCACAGTTTAAGGATAAGGGGGAAATCTTTTAGGACCGAGATGAGGAAAAAAAATTTCACACAGAGAGTGGTGAATCTGTGGAATTCTCTGCCACAGAAGGTAGTTGAGGCCAGTTCATTGGCTATATTTAAGAGGGAGTTAGATGTGGCCCTTGTGGCTAAAGGGATCAGGGGGTATGGAGAGAAGGCAGGTACAGGATACTGAGTTGGATGATCAGCCATAATCATATCGAAGAGCCGAATGGCCTACTCCTGCACCTATTTTCTATGTTTCTATGCTTCTATGACCCTAGACTGTGATCCTCCCCCACAAAGCCTTTGCCGTTGGCTGCAGCGAACTTCAGTGTGTCCCTCAGCACGTACTCCTGCAGTCAGCAGCGGGCCAGTCGGCAACATTCCCCGATGGACAACTCGCTCCGCTGGGTGGTCAACAAAGCTCGGGCAGACCAAAGAGCGTCTTTGACTGAGTTGATGACCTTCCAGCAGCATTCAATGCCAGTCTCTGAATGCGTCCCTGGGAACAGTCTGTAAATCACAATGACTCACAACTCCAATGTCCACGTTCAATGCTAACCTCAGGTGCTGTCCATGCTGAGTTTGCACTCAAATGCCTGAGCTGTAGGGAGAGGTTAGAAACATAGAAACATAGAAATTAGGTGCAGGAGTAGGCCATTAGGCCCTTCGAGCCTGCACCGCCATTCAATATGATCATGGCTGATCATCCAACTCAGTATCCCGTACCTGCCTTCTCTCCATACCCCCTGATCCCCTTAGCCACAAGGGCCACATCTAACTCCCTCTTAAATATAGCCAATGAACTGGCCTCAACTACCCTCTGTGGCAGAGAGTTCCAGAGATTCACCACTCTCTGCGTGAAAAAAGTTCTTCTCATCTCGGTTTTAAAGGATTTCCCCTTTATCCTTAAGCTGTGACCCCTTGTCCTGGACTTCCCTAACATCGGGAACAATCTTCCTGCATCTAGCCTGTCCAACCCCTTAAGAATTTTGTAAGTTTCTATAAGATCCCCTCTCAATCTTCTAAATTCTAGAGAGTATAAACCAAGTCTATCCAGTCTTTCTTCATAAGACAGTCCTGACATCCCAGGAATCAGTCTGGTGAACCGTCTCTGCACTCCCTCTATGGCAATAATGTCCTTCCTTAGATTTGGAGACCAAAACTGTACGCAATACTCCAGTGTGGTCTCACCAAGACCCTGTACAACTGCAGTAGAACCTCTCTGCTCCTATACTCAAATCCTTTTGCAATGAAAGCTAACATACGTTGAGCAGGCTGAGACTCCATTCCCTGGAGCACAGGAGGATGAGGCATGATCTTATAAAGTTATCATCCCCAACCAGTACCCCATTCCTGCCTTCTTCCCATATCCCCTGACTCCGCTATCTACCTAGCTCTCTCTTGAAAGTATCCAGAGAACCGGCATGAAGTAACTACTTCAAGAATTTCCAATCAAGCCAAATGATATTTTAGATCTCCATCCAACAAGATAAGTAGGGCCTCAGTTTGTAATGTTTAATCAGGAACGTGTTAAAGCTGGAAAGGGTGCAGAGAAGATTTATAAGGATGTTGCCAGATCTAGAGAGTTTGAGCTATAGGGAGAGGTTGAGGCGTGATCTCATAGGGTGTACAAAATCGTGAGAGGAATAGATTGAATAGATGCACAGAGTCTCTTGCCCAGAGTAGGGGAACAGAGAATCCGAGGAGATAGGTTTAAGGTGAGGTGGGAAAGATTTAATGGGAACCTGAGGAGTAACTTTTTCACACAAAGGGTGGTGGGTGTATAGAATGAGCTGCTGTAGGAGGTAGTTGAGGCAGATACTATTGCAATGTTTAAGAAACATTTACGCAGGTACATGGATAGGTTTGGAGGGATATGGACCAAACGTAGGCAGGTGGGACAAATGTAGCTGGGACATGTTGGTCCGTGTGGGTATGTTGGGCCGAAGGGCCCGTTTCCCTGCTGTATCATTCTATGACAGTGTAAGTTCCTTCCTACCGCTATTTAAGAATAAGCTTAAATGGTAAGCCATTTAGAACGGAGACGAGGAAACACTTTTTCTCACAGAGAGTTGTGAGTCTGTGGAATTCTCTGCCTCAGACGGTGGTGGAGGCCGGTTTTCTGGATACTTTCAAGAGAGAGCTAGATAGGGCTCTTAAAGATAGCGGAGTCCGGGGATATGGGGAGAAGGCGGGAATGGGGTATTGATTGGGGATGATCAGCCATTGAATGGCGGTGCTGGCTCGAAGGGTCCAATGGCCTACTCCTGCACCTATTGTCTATTGTCTAAACTGAACCTGAACTGAAAGAGTCAGAGGGTCATATCGCATGGAAACTGGCTCTTCGGCCCAACTTGCCCAACTACTTCTGCATCTATTGTCTATTTCCCTCACATAATCAAAAACAAAGCTGTTATGGGTTATTTTATCCCAAGATCGAATGGGATCCAAGGAGAGATAGCTGAAGGAATAGTAAACTGGCTCCATGGTAGGAAGCAGATGGTGATGGTGGAAGGTTGCTTCTCGGATATGAGGCCTGGGACTAGTGGTGTGTCTCAGGGTTCGGTGCTGGGCCCATTGCTGTTTGTCATCTACATCAATGATTTGGATGAGAACGTACATGTCATGGTCAGCAAGTTTGCAGATGATACAAAAGTCAGAGGTATTGTAGGTAGTGAAGATAGTTCTCAAAAATTGCAGCAGGATCTTGACAGAATGGGCCGGTGAGGAATGGTTGATGGAATATAATACGGAGAAATGTGAGGTGCTTAGTTTAGTTTAGTTTAGTTTAGTTTAGTTTAGTTTAGTTTAGAAATACAGCGTGGAAAACAGGCCCTTCAGCCCACCGAGTCCGCACCGGCCAGCGATTCCCGCATATCCTACACACACTAGGGCCAATTTTTACATTTACCAAGCCAATTAACCCACATACCTTTGTACCCCTTTGGAGTCTGGGAGGGAACCTAAGATCTCGCGGAGATCTTCGCAGGTCACGGGGAGAACGTACAAACTCCGTACAGACAGCACCCGTAGTTGGGATCGAACCCGGGTCTCGGGCGCTGTATTCACTGTAAGGCAGCAACTCTACCACTGTGCCACCATGCCGCAGATACATCATTCCTTAAAGACGGAGTCGCAGGTAGATAGGGTGGTCAAAACCAAAGATCTTAGAGTGGAGCAAGATGGTCCACTCCGCTATAAAGCCGTAGTAGGTGATGGGTAATCTTCAGCGCCATTTCCGTAACCGGCTTCCGTCATGGCGTCAAGCTAATTCAGGGAGATTGTGCTATATCAGGCTGAGAGATTAAAGGACAGACACAAAATGCAGCGGGTAGGGCGGCATTTCTGGACAAAAGGAATAGGCGACATTTCGGGTCGAGACCCGTCTTCAGACTGAGTCAGGGGAAAGAGGAACTCAAACGATCCTCCCCCCCGCCCCCACCCTTCCCTCCGACACAGACACGGATCGATCGCCTCCCCCCCCCCCGTTTTTTTTTGTTAAACATCTACTTCCTTCGGGTGTATTTTTTAATGTCCACCTTACCATTTCCGTACTTTTTCGATAGCTGCCATGACCCGTTTGATGTCACCCTTTGCCCTGCTCCTGGTCTCGGTCGGACATGCTGTGTGTGTGTGTGTTTGTTTGTTTGTTTGTTTGGCGGAGTCTGAGAGGAGAGGCGCCGGCACCAAGAGCGAGCGAGCGAGCGAACGCGCAGACAGACGGACGAAAGCAACGATCATAGAGCGGAATAGGTGACATTTTGGGTCGAGACCCTTCTTCAGACTGAGTCAGGGGAAAGGGAAACGGGAGATATAGACGGTACTAAGGACAACTGAAAGGACGATATGCCTATATCTCCGGTATCCCTGTCGTTTGAGTGTGAGTGTGAAGAAGGGTCTCGTTGCTTTCGTCCATCTGTCCGCGCGTTCGCTTGCCCTTTGTGCTCCGACACTCCCCTCAGACTCCGCCAACCAATCACACACACGCACTCAGCATGTCCGGCAGATCGGTGCGGGCCGAGACCAGGAGCAGGACATCAAACGGGTCATAGCAGCTATCGAAAAAGTCGACCCGAAATATCACCTATTCCACTCCAGAGATGCTGCCTGATCCGCTGATTTACTCCAGCCTTTTGTGTCTGTCTTCGGTTTAAACTAGCATCTGCCATCCCTCCCTGTGTAAGTTATGTGCCATTTAATAAGAACATTTAAAAAAACATTTAAAACATTTAAAAATACACAAACGGTGCAGGCCTGCAACACTCATTACACTGCTGCGAGAGGCATAACTGAAGTCGGGTCGGGTTTACTGAAATGGCGGAAGTTACACTCCGGTGCGTACTACACGTAAGTCCATTGTATTTCGCAGGAGTGGACCATCTTGCTCTGCTCTAAGAGCTTTGGTCAAAATGCCTTTCGGCACATTGTCCTTCATCAGTCAACGTACTGAGTATAGAAGTTGGGAGGTCATGTTGCACTTGTATAAGACATTGGTGAGGCCACATGTAGAGTATTGCGTTCAGTATCCTGTGTCTACGCTGCATGGTTCAACAATATTGTATCTTCCACAGCCTCAAGGCATGTGAAACTGGTTTCCAGCCAATCAAATAGCTTTTAACGTGTTTGGGTAAACACTGCGGGGATCGCAACCATCCAGAAACATGAATGTGATCAATAATTATTTCATATGGTTAATTAAAGTGTAGACATTGACTGAGACAGCAGGAAAGATTCAACTTGTTTTCTTCCTGTTGCACCACACGGTTTTCACAGTGTATGTCACCAAACACGGGCAGGTGGGGCTAGTGTCGGAATGGTACCATTTGGCGCCGCCGTTTCGGCGCCTCCGTTTTGGCGCCGCCCATAGCTAATGCTTATCACCCAGTTCATCTTAATTCATCTAAATTTTGGAAACCTGTTATATACTTATCACCTAGTCCCATAGTTTTCAATGGGGTGGAAGATTGCAACCAGGGGTATGGAGAGAAGGCAGGTACGGGATACTGAGTTGGATGATCAGCCATGATCATATTGAATGGCGGTGCAGGCTCGAAGGGCCGAATGGCCTACTCCTGCACCTAATTTCTATGTTTCTATGTTTCACGTGGTCCGCCCTGTTTCAACTAATGCAATCAACTCGACGTGCACAAACAGAAGATCTAATAGAACAAGTTGTCCTACAACTTTAGGCTGTGCACGCCACACGAAAGAAGAAGAAGATAGTTTTCAATCGTTTTGGGAGTCTTTATTAAATAAAGAATAGGTGAATTCAAAATTGGTTAAAAAAAGCTAGTATAAAATATTTGGCAATAAGGCATATAACACTGGATGAACTCCTCCGTGCCTTCTTCCCATGATGACATACACCTGTGCAAATAACGGAGGAGATAATTTAAATGTGCCATCCGCATACCACACTTCCGAATCTTGTAAGAAAACAATCCAGCTGTGTCTTCCAAAAATTAAAATTCGATCATCTTCCTGACCACTATCACATATTAAAAAGTTTTCCCTTTGATAATTGTTCGTGATATAATATATGTACTCATCAGGGATCACTAACTCACAAACATTAGATAAATTAGATGAATTAACAAAAGATCGGCGCCAAAACGGAGGCGCCGAAACAGCGGTGCCGGAACAGCAGCACCGAAAAGTTCCCGACTCGGCTAGTGTAGCTGGGACATGTTGGTCGGTGTGGGTGACAATAGACAATAGACAATAGGTGCAGGAGTAGGCCATTCGGTGTCATCCTATGACCTCATGGCCCCATGATCTATGACCCTATGGCCATATGACCCCATGACTCCATTACGCAGTGTACTATATTTCGCACTACACTGGAAAGTCCAATTTCTTGTGCCCAAATTTCAAAGAGGGCATCGTTGTGAAATGGGAATTGTGGACGCAGCCCAGACCATCACACAAACCAACCTCCCTTCCATTGACTCCATCTACACCTCACGCTGCCTCGGCAAGGCCAGCAGCATCATCAAGAACAAGTCGCACCCTGACCACTCCCTCTTCTTCCCTCTCCCATCAAGCAAATGGTATCGAAGTGTAAAAACGCACCCCTCCAGATTCAGGGACAGTTTCTTCCCAGCTGCTATCAGGCAACTGAACCATCCTACCAACAACCTTGAGAGCAATTCTGAACTACTATCTACCTCATTGGTGACCCTCAGACTATCCTTGATTGGACTTTGCTGGCTTTACCTTGCACTAAATGTTATTCCCTTATCATGTATCTGTACACTGCAAATGGCTCAATTGTAATCATGCTTTGTCTTTCCGCTGACTGGTTCGCACGCAACAAAAAGCTTCTCACGGTACTTCGGTACATTGTTCGTTCGTTCGCTCGTGTGTCAGCTCGTTGTAGCTCGCTGTCGGCTTCTGACGCCGTCCAACATGTTGACAGAATTGTCGCCCGACGCGTCATAGAGTGCGTCGCTTCCAGGGATCACCACGAGGTGGCTTCTGTCACGATCACGTGACAATAAACTAAACTGAATTGACCTGATATGATAATTTTGGTTACAACCAGAGGGAACCGACTAAGAAGGGTTTCGGCCCGAAACGTTGCCTATTTCCTTCGCTCCTAGATGCTGCTGCACCCGCTGAGTTTCTCCAGCAATTTTGTGTACCTGGGAACTGACTAACGTTGGGTCACACTTTAATAGGGGTGTAAGGCCCAGTGCATTATTTCATCGACGGAGGTCAATTTAAAAACAATCCTAGCTACCATTGGTGGCTTTTTTGTAAGATATCGCTTTTTTGATAACTTACACTCACTTTTTTTGTTTACTCACAATTATGTGTTGTATGACTTAACAATGTTTATGTACACTTTATGTTATGTTTTTCTCTTTCCCTTAATTATGTTTAATAGTGTCAGGAGATGTAAAACTACTGCAGAAATTATGAAGGACAACTCTGGAATCGGGATTCCGAGGTACTTGGCTGCATCACATGAATCATACAGTCTGGTAATAATAGCCAATGCAAGATAATAGCCGAACAAATATCGGTGGTCTCACTTTCTGTAGTTGGAACATCAGAGGTGCGAACGAGCCAATTAAGAGGGGTAAAATTCTAACACAATTAAAATCATTAAATATGGATATTGCTTTCCTACAAGAGACACATTTGAAACAACAAACTCAGATCAGATTAAGAACAAACTGGATAGGTCAAACCTATTACTCCTCATTCACCTCTAAAGCAAGAGGCACGGCCATTATAATTCGGAAGGGCATACCTTTTAAATTAAAGAAATCCATATCTGATAAAGACGGAAGATACATTATAGTCACGGGAGAAATTTACAATACACCATTAACTATGATAAATATTTACTTGCCTAATTTTGATAACCCACAATTTTTAAAGAAAATAATAGGTTTAATCGCAGAGCAAAATTATCAAAATATACTAATGGGGGGAGAGTTTTTAACTGTGTTATAGACCCATACTTAGATAAATCAATAAAGGTGGTAAGGAAGCGTCTTGTTAAAACTGTGAATTTTTAAATACATATAAAAAATAACAACATCGCTGATATTTGGAGAATAGCAAATCCAAGTGGTAGGGAATATTCATTTTACTCATCAGTTCATAAAACTTATTCATGAATTGACTATTTCTTATTGGACACAAAATTAATCCCGTATACGAATAAACCACCATATCATAATAGTATTATTTCTGATCATTCACCATTGACTTTTATACTTGAAATTGAGGGAATGCCGGGTATAAAATCTTTTTGGAGATTCAATGCACACATATTAAATAACCCGCAGGTCTATGAGTATATAAAAGAACAAACAAAAAATGTTTTGAAATAAATGACACGCCGGGTATTTCTGCACCGCTATTATGGGAAACCTTCAAGGCATATATTCGCGGCGTCATAATCTCTTACCAAAGTTTTCAAAATAAGGAAAATAAAAGAGAACTTCAGCGGATAGAACAGGAAATAAAATTACTAGAACTGGACAATGCAACTGACCCAACCATAGATAAACATAATAAGATAACTTTATTGAAATATAAAATCAATAGAATACTTTCGAAAGAGTAATAAGATTATTCCAAATTCCAAAACAAGCACACTTCGAATTTGGGGATAAGCCACATGAATTACTGGCGAGGCAACTGAAGCAACAAGAAAAGGAAAAAACTATCACTAAATCTAAATCGGATAAGGGTGAGTTTCTAACATTGCCAAAGGATATTAATAAGAGGTTTGCCCAATTTTATCATAATTTATGTACATCTAAAATAAATACAGATGTTAGTAAAATTACAAATTTTTTAGATAATTGCCATCTCCCAAAATTGGATAGTTTAGAACAAGAGCAATTAGGAGCACGGATTACTAGTGAAGAAATAAATCAAATAATAAACTAACTGAAAAATGGGAAGACCCCAGGACCAGATGGTTTTAGTAATGAATTTTATAAAAGATTTCAGGAGTCAATTGTACCAAGATTATTTAATTTATACACGCAGGCTGATACTGAAAATAAACTACCAGAAACCCTAGCAGAAGCAACAATAACGCTTATACCAAAAAAAGATTTAGATGAACCGGGTTCTTATAGAGCTATTTCACTTCTAAATACGGATCAGGAAATTTTAGCAAAGATTCTAGCTAGAAGACTAAATAATTATATTAACAATTTAATAATTACGGATCAAACGGGATTTATACCCAAAAGACAATCATTTAATAATTTGAGAAGGCTTTTCAATATAATGTACTCTCACAATGAGGACAATGAAGATATTTCAGTTTAATACGGGAGAGAATTTTATTAGATGGGTTAAACTACTTTACGATAGACCTACGGCAAGAATATTAACTAACAATATGCTATCTCCAAAATTTTACTTATCAAGGGGTAATAGGCAAGGTTGTGCCTTATCACCATTGCTATTTGCCCTTATGACTGAACCGCTGGCCGAAAGGATTAGAAATCACCCGAATATTCACGGATATAACACTAAGGCCTCAAAGAATAACATTTCATAATACGTTGATGATATCCTTTTATATATTACTAATACACAAACGAGTATACCCACATTATTAACATTAATTGAGGAATTCGGCTCTTTTTCAGGATATAGAATAAATTGGAATAAAAGCAAATTTATGTCTTTAAAACCACAGGATTCGAGATACTAAAATTCCCCTTCAAAATTGCAACAGACAAATTCAAGCATCTGGGTATTCAAATTACGAGAAGACACAAATCATTATTTAGCGCCAATTTTATGCCACTATTAAATAAACTGAATGATACGATTAAATTTTGGATAACGTTCCCGCTCTCATTGATAGGTAGAATTAACGCTATAAAAATGACTTTCTTACCACAATTAATATATTTGTTTCAAGCGATCCCAATATATATTCCAAAATACTTTTTCAAAAAACTAGATTCTACTATCACTAATTTTATATGGGATTACAGAGCACACAGAATTCAACAAAAGCATTTGTGTAAATCTAAAGAAGTTGGGTGTTTATCATTACCTAACTTTATGTATTACTACTGGGCAGTGCATATTAAGAACATAATGCACTGGTTGGATAGTTACACTCAGCAGTTGGAGTGGATAAGAATGGAGAAAGATATAGGAACGATCTTGCTCTCACCGATAAAATTGAATAGTATAATATATAAGAAGAACCCAATTATTCACAATACAATAAGAATTTGGAAACAAATAAAAGTATCCTTGAAATTAAATAATCTATCAGTACTAACCCCACTATTGAACAACCCCGCATTCAAACTATCTCTCATCGACAAAACATATCAACAATGGGATACACTGGGGACTAGGAAAGTAGGGGATATGTATGAATTGGGCAAACTGTTATCATTTCAACATTTAAAATTAAAATTTAAACTGAAGGATAATCAATATTTTAAATATATACAGATATGTGACTTTATGAAGAAATATATACATAGATTTCAAACTATATTTTTAGACCCTTTAGAAGAAGCAATGAATATTAAGGCTGATTCACAAAAACTAATATCACACTTTTATAATAATATATTAAATAGAGAATTACCCTCAACAGAAGCATTAAGGGAAGATTGAGAACATGAGCTAATGATAAAGATCTCGAAGGATAGATGGGAAAAGTATCTGATGAACACACATAATTGTTCTATTAATGCAAGACATAATTTAATTCAATTCAAATTATTACATAGACTATATTATTCAAAAATGAGGTTGAATAAATTTTATCCAAACGTCTCTCCCAGATGCGATAAATGTTTGTTTCAAAACGCTAATATAACACATTCATTTGTAGGATGTACAAAGTTGAATAAATTTTGGAGCGGTATATTTGATATATTTACAAAGCTTTTCAAGTCCACAATAGAACCTAAAACGGAATGGATTATATTTGGAATAATAGTAGAAGATATCAATTTAAATAAAGACCAAAACGTTTTTTTTAATTATGGGTTAGTAATTGGAAAGAAATTGATACTTAAATTTTGGAAAAATACAACCATACCAACTGTTAAAATGTGGATTAGGAATATGATGGACATAGCACACCTTGAAGAAATGAGACTCCGACTAATAGATAGCGGCACCAGATAAATATGACCAATTCTTAAAGAGTTGGTCTCCTTTCATCGACTTTTTGTAATCATGTGACGCCGCGGTACCGTAAAGATTGCTGATTTCAGTTCATGACGCGGATAGATTTACATCTCCGAATACAGATTTGAAAATTTCTCTTTTAAGGGGCCTTCTCTCCTATTTCTACTTTCCACTTTTTCTTTTTTTTATATATATACACACTGCACGTTTTTCTACTCTCTACCATCTATTTTTCCTCTTTTTCCCCTTTCTATTGTTTTATTTTTCTTGTCTTGCTTACTAGCTTCTCAAAACATAAAACTAGAGGTTGTACAGAGAATGGATTACGGTATGACATAGTTGGCACCTAAAATTACGTTCCACTGTACTGTTTTGTACTGTATTAACTTCTAATAAAATAAACAAAAACAAAAAAAAAAAACTAAACTGAAGATAATATTTGGCAAATCTACTTCGGAGTCATACACCACGAATTCAGGCCCTTCTGTCGTCCCTAGACATAGAAACATAGAAAATAGGTGCAGGAGTAGGCCATTCGGCCCTTCCAGCCTGCACCGCCATTCAATATGATCATGGCTGATCATCCAACTCAGTATCCTGTACCTGCCTTCTCTCCATACCCCCTGATCCCTTTAGCCACAAGGGCCACATCTAACTCCCTCTTAAATATAGCCAATGAACTGTGGCCTCAACTACCTTCTGTGGCAGAGAATACCAGAGATTCACCACTCTCTGTGTGAAAAATGTTTCTTATCTCGGTCCTGAAAGACTTCCCTCTTATCCTTAAACTGTGACCCCTTGTTCTGGACTTCCCCAACATTGGGAACAATCTTCCTGCATCTAACCTGTCCAACCCTTTAAGAATTTTGTAAGTTATAGCTCAGACTCTCGAGTCCTGCCAGCATCCTAGTAGATCTCTGCACCCTTTCCAGTTTGAATTTTAATTGCTGCACCACTGTGTGTTAACCCACCTAGTCAATCGCATACAGTATTATTTAGTGTCAGTCGCCCCCTGCATTGTGTGCTTCTTATGTGTAGGAAAGAAATGTAGATGCTGTTTTTTTTTGTGACCAACCCCTTAAGAATTTTGTACATTTCTATAAGATCCCCCCTCAATCTTCTAAATTATAGCGAGTACAAGCTGAGTCTATCCAGTCTTTCTTCATATGAAAGTCCTGACATCCCAGGAATCAGTCTGGTGAACCTTCTCTGTACTCCCTCTATGGCAAGAATGTCCTTCCTCAGATTAGGAGACCAAAACTGTATGCAATACTCCAGGTGTGGTCTCACCAAGACCCTGTACAACTGCAGTAGAACCTCCCTGCTTCTATACTCGAATCCTTTTGCTATGAATAATGCTAACATACCATTCACTTTCTTCACTGCCTGCTGCACCTGCATGCCTACTTTCAATGACTGGTGTACCATGACACCCAGGTCTCGCTGCATCTCCCCTTTTCCTAATCGGCCACCATTCAGATAATAGTCAACTTTTCTGTTTTTTTTGCCACCAAAGTGGATAACCTCAGATTTATCCACATTATACTGCATCTGCCATGCATCTGCCCACTCACCCAACCTGTCCAAGCCACCTTGCAGCCTCCTAGCATCCTCCTCACAGCTAACACTGCCCCCCAGCTTCGTGTCATCCGCAAACTTGGAGATGTTGCATTCAATTCCCTCGTTGCTGCCTTAGAGCCCCAGCGACCTGGGTTCAATCCCGACTACGGATGCTGTCTGTACGGAGTTTGCACGTCCTCCCCGTGACCAGCCTGGGGTTCCTCCCACACTCCAAAGACATACAGGTCTAAATGTAAATGAATGCGTGTAGGATAGAGTTAGTGTGCGGGGATCGCTGGTCGGTGCTGACTCGGTGGGCAGAAGTGCCTGTTTCCGCGCTGTATCTCTAAAACTAAAAAAACTAAAAGCAACAATAATAGATTTTGAAAATACATAATCTCATTTATGAACGCAAAATATCTGAAATGGTTTATGAATTCTTCATTGCACAGGGACAAAAAATGGTGAAAAGGTTCTTGTGCAGTAATGATTTATCAAGCCTCAGAGAGCCAATATAATGAAGGCTGAAGATGACAAAATCAATAGAAAAATATTACTGTGTCATAAAGACATTTCCATTACAAAATCACTTGAATTCTATTTAAAGATACACAAATGGCTGTCTCCAAGGATCCAGTCAAGGCTCTTATTCTGCGCTGATTAAATGGGGAGTATTAAATGACAGAGCCACACGTTAATGAGCCATAGTTTGCTATAGTTTTGTTTAGAGATACAGCACGGAAACCGGCCCTTCTGCCCACCGAGTCAACGCCGACCAGCGACCCCCGCACACTAACACTATCCTACACGCATTCGTTTACATTTAGACCTGTATGTCTTTGGAGCGTGGGAGGAAACCCAGGCTGGTCATGGGGAGGACGTGCAAACTCCGTTCAGACAGCATCCGTAGTCGGGATTGAACCCGGGTCTAAGGCAGCAACTCTACCGCTGCACCACCGTGCCCGCCCTTTCATTTAGTAAACGATGTTACCATTGACACGAAAGAAAAACTACATAGAGATTGAAGGGTCTCGACCCGAAACGTCGCCTATTTCCTTCGCTCCATTGATGCTGCCTCACCTGCTGAGTTTCTCCAGCATTTTTCTCGGCCTAAAGATTTTTAAAGTGTTTCTGTGTAGTCTATGAATAGAAAGATCACATGGAACGAGAGAACATAGAACAGAGAACGTAGAACAGTATGTTCTACATTCACCGAGTCCGCACCGACCAGCGATCCCTGTACGTTAACACTAGGGACAATTTTACATTTTTACCAAGCCAGTTAACCTACAAACTTGTACGTCTTTGGAGTGTGGGAGGAAACCAAAATTCTCTGAAAAAACCCACACAAGTCAAGGGAGGAACATACAAACTCCGTACAGACAGCACCCATAGTCGGGATTGAACCCGGGTCTCTGGCGCAGCAAGGCAGCAACTCTACCGCTGCGCCACTGTTTTGGTGAGCATCCATATTGCTCGTGAAAGGGGCAGATAAAATGAGCTAAAGGCCTTTGCTTTGCGCTGATGTTTTTACAGTGACTGGCCGGGTGGCACAGTGGTAGAGCTTAGGCACAAAGCGCTGGAGTATCTCAGCGGGCCAGGCAGCATCTCTGGAGAGAAAAGGATGGGTGACGTCTTGGGTCAAAACACTTCTTCAGTCTGCCGAAGAAGGGTTCCGACCTGACCCGCTGAGCTACTCCAGCACTCTGTGCCTATCCTAACAAAGAATAGACACAAAATGCTGTTGTCACTCAGCGGGACGAGCAGCATCTCTGGAGAAAAGGAGTAGGTGACTTTTCTGGTAGCAGCGCTTCTTCAGACAGAGCCAGGGGAGAGGGAAATGTGAGACATGGAAGGGTAGCAGTGAGAAAGGGTATTTAGTTTTGTTTAGTTTATAGATACAACGTGGAAACAGGCCCTTCACATTGTCCAGCACATCATCCCAGCACATTAACACTATCCTACACACACTCGGTACAATTTACATTTATAACCATATAACCATATAACAATTACAGCACGGAAACAGGCCATCTCGGCCCTACAAGTCCGTGCCGAACAACTTTTTTTCCCTTAGTCTCACCTGCCTGCACTCATACCATAACCCTCCATTCCCTTCTCATCCATATGCCTATCCAATTTATTTTTAAATGATACCAACGAACCTGCCTCCACCACTTCCACTGGAAGCTCATTCCACATCGCTACCACTCTCTGAGTAAAGAAGTTCCCCCTCATGTTACCCCTAAACTTCTGTCCCTTAATTCTGAAGTCATGTCCTCTTGTTTGAATCTTCCCTATTCTCAAAGGGAAAAGCTTGTCCACATCAACTCTGTCTATCCCTCTCATCATTTTAAAGACCTCTATCAAGTCCCCCCTTAACTTTCTGCGCTCCAGAGAATAAAGACCTAACTTATTCAACCTATCTCTGTAACTTAGTTGTTGAAACCCAGGCAACATTCTAGTAAATTATACCAATTTAGTAAATTATACCAAGCCAATTAACCCTCAAACCTGTACGTCTTTGTGGAGTGTGGAAGAAAATCGAAGATCTCGGAGAAAACCCACGCAGGTGACGGGGAGAACGTGCAAACTCCGTACAGACAGTACCCGTGGGCTGGATTGAACCCGTGTATCTGGCACTTTAAGGCAATAGCTCTAACACTACTACACCGTGCCGCCCGACTGGTTAGCGCACTACAAAAGCTTTTCACTGTACCTCGGTACATGCGACAATAAACTAATGACTAACGAATGGCTTGTGTTAACATAGTGGTTCCTGTTAGCACAAGGATTACTGGTAATTACAGAGGTTAGACCTATGGACACACAGGGAAATGCAGATGCTGGAGTATTGCGTAGAACACAAAATTCTGGATATCCTCAGCGGATCAGGTAGCATCTCTGGTCTGAAAGAAGGGTTCCGACATAAAACGTCACCCATTCCTTCTCTCCAGAAATGCTGCCCGACCCGTTGAGTTACTCCAGCGTGTTGTGTATATCTTCAGCAATAGGAACTCTCCTAGTGCACAGGGCAACATTTATCTTTCACGGTGGAGCAGTGGTAGAGTTGCTCCCTTACAGCGCCAGAGATCTGGGTTCGATCCTGACTCCGCCTTGCTGTACTCACTCTATACTCATGACTGCGTAGCCGGTCTTAGCGCGAACTCCATCATCAAGTTCGCTGACGACACCACTGTAGTGGGACGTATCACTGATGGGGATGAGTCAGAGTATAGGAGAGAGATCGAGCAACTGTCCATATGGTGCCATTGCAATAACCTGGCCCTCAACACCAGCAAAACCAAGGAACTGATTGTGGACTTTGGAAGGAGTAGGATGGGGACCCAAAGTCCCGTTTATATCAACGGGTTGATGGTTGAAAGGGTCAAGAGCTTCAAATTCCTGGGCGTGCACATCTCTGAAGATCTTTCCTGGTCCGAGAACACTGATGCAATTATTAAGAAAGCACATCAGCGCCTCTACTTCCTGAGAAAGTCAAGGAGGACTCTCTCTAACTTCTACAGGTACACAGTAGAGAGCATGCTGACTGGCTGCATCGTGGCTTGGTTCGGCAATTTCAGCGCCCTGGAGAGGAAAAGACTACAAAAAGTAGTAAACACTGCCCAATCCATCATCACCTCAGACCTTCCTTCCATCGATGAGACCTTTCGCAGTCGCTGCCTCAAAAAGGCTGGCAGTATCATCAAAGACCCACACCATCCTGGCCACACACTCATCTCCCCACTACCTTCAGGTAGAAGGTACAGGAGCCTGAAGACTGCAACGACCAGGTTCAGGAATAGCTACTTCCCCACAGCCATCAGGCTATTACAACTGGCTCGGACAAAACTCTGACACTAATAGCCCATTATCTGTTATTTAGAAACATAGAAACATAGAAATTAGGTGCAAGGAGTAGGCCATTCGGCCCTTCGAGCCTGCACCACCATTCAATATGATCATGGCTGATCATCCAACTCAGTATCCCGCAACTGCCTTCTCTCCATAGTCCCCCTGATCCCCTTAGCCACAAGGGCCACATCTAACTCCCTCTTAAATATAGCCAATGAACTGGCCTCAACTACCCTCTGTGGCAGAGAGGTTCCAGAGATTCGCCACTCTCTGTGTGAAAAATGTTCTTCTCATCTCGGTTTTAAAGGATTTCCCCCTTATCCTTAAGCTGTGACCCCTTGTCCTGGACTTCCCCAACATCGGGGACAATCTTCCTGCATCTAGCCTGTCCAACCCCTTAAGAATTTTGTAAGTTTCGATAAGATCCCCTCTCAATCTCCTAAATTCTAGAGAGTATAAACCAAGTCTATCCAGTCTTTCTTCATAAGACAGTCCTGACATCCCAGGAATCAGTCTGGTGAACCTTCTCTGCACTCCCTCTTTGGCAATAATGTCCTTCCTCAGATTTGGAGACCAAAACTGTACGCAATACTCCAGGTGTGGTCTCACCAAGACCCTGTACAACTGCAGTAGAACCTCCCTGCTCCTATACTCAAATCCTTTTGCAATGAAAGCTAACATACCATTCGCTTTCTTTACTGCCTGCTGCACCTGCATGCCTACCTTCAATGACTGGTGTACCATGACACCCAGGTCTTGCTGCATCTCCCTCTTTCCCAATCGGCCACCATTTAGATAATAGTCTGCTTTCCCGTATTTGCCACCAAAATGGATAAGCTCACATTTATCCACATTATACTGCATCTGCCAAACATTTGCCCACTCACCCAGCCTATCCAAGTCACCTTGCAGTCTCCTAGCATCCTCCTCACAGCTAACACTGCCCCCCAGCTTAGTGTCATCCGCAAACTTGGAGATATTGCCTTCAATTCCCTCATCCAGATCATTAATATATATTGTAAATAGCTCGGGTCCCAGCACTGACCCTTGCGGTACCCCACTAGTCACTGCCTGCCATTGTGAAAAGGACCCGTTTACTCCTACTCTTTGCTTCCTGTTTGCCAGCCAGTTCTCTATCCACATCAATACTGAACCCCCAATGCCGTGTGCTTTAAGTTTGTATACTAATCTCTTACGTGGGACCTTGTCAAAAGCCTTCTGGAAGTCCAGATACACCACATCCACTGGTTCTCCCCTATCCACGCTACTAGTTACATCCTCGACAAATTCTATAAGATTCGTCAGACATGATTTACCTTTCGTAAATCCATGCTGACTTTGTCCAATCATTTCCCCACTTTCCCTTAAATGTGCTGCATATCCCATCTTTAATAACTGACTCTAGCAGTTTCCCCACTACCGATGTTAGACTAACTGGTCTGTCATTCCCTGTTTTCTCTCTCCCTCCCTTCTTACAAAGTGGGGTTACGTTTGCTACCTGCCAATCCTCAGTTGAACTACTCCAGAATATAAAGAGTTTTGAAAGATTATTACTAATGCATCCACTATTTCTGGAGCTACTTCCTTAAGTACTCTGGGATGCAGCCTATTTGGCCCTGGGGATTTATCGGCCTTTAATCCATTCAATTTACCCAACACTACTTCCCGGCTAACCTGGATTTCACTCAATTCCTCCAACTCCTTTGACCCGCGGTTCCCCTGCTATTTCCGGCAAATTATTTATGTCTTCCTTAGTGAAGACGGAACCAAAGTAGTTATTCAATTGGTCCGCCATATCCTTGTCTCCCATGGTCAACTCACCTGTTGCTGACTGCATGGGACCTACATTTGTTTTAACTAATCTCTTTCTTTTCACAATATAAAAACTTTTGCAGTCAGTCTTTATGTTCCCTGCCAGTTTTCTTTCATAATCTATTTTTCCTTTCCTAATTAAGCCTTTCGTCCTCCTCTGCTGGTCTCTGAATTTCTCCCAGTCCTCCGGTATGCTGCTTTTTCTGGCTAATTTGTACGCATCATCCTTCGCTTTGATACTATCCCTGATTTCCCTTGTTATCCACGGATGTACTACCTTCCCTGATTTATTCTTTTGCCAAACTGGGATGAACAATTTTTGTAGTTCATCCATGCAGTCTTTAAATGTCTTCCATTGCATATCCACCATCAACCCTTTTAGAATTAATTGCCAGTCAATCTTGGCCAATTCACGTCTCATACCCTCAAAGTTACCCTTCTTTAAGTTCAGAACCATTGTTTCTGCTTAACATCGTGGCTTCACTCTCCATCTGGAGAGGAAAAATGAAGAAGTAGTAAAACCATATTATGGTCACTGACTTCCCCCCAGGATGCACGTACAACAAGATTGCTAACTAACCCTTCCTCATTACTCAATACCCAGTCTAAAATAGCCTGCTCTCTCGTTGATTCCTCTACATGTTGATTTAGATAACTATCCCGCATACATTCCAAGCTATTAATCCTCTTCCTCAGCACCCTGACATTAATTTGATTCACCCAATCTGCACTTTATCAGTTTATTTATTCATGTATTTACGTATATAATGGTATGTGGACACACTGATCTGTTTTGTAGTAAATGCCTACTATGTTCTGTTGTGCTGAAGCAAAGCAAGGATTTCATTGTCCTATACAGGGACACATGACAATAAACTCACTTGACTTGACTTGACTTGGGCGCTGTCTATACGGAGTTTGTACGTTCCCCCTCTTCACGCCAGCCAACAATCTCCCATACTCTCGTCCTGTCCTACACTCCAGGGACAATTTGCAGAAGCCATTTAATCTATAAACCTGCACGTCTTTGGATGTGGGAGGAAACGGAGCACCCAGTGCAAACTCACGAGGTCACAGAGTGAACATGTATAGAAGTTGTATAAGACGTTGGTGAGTCCGCATTTAGATTATTGTATTCCGTTCTGGGCACCATGGTGTTAGAAAATTATTATTTTACCCTCTGTAGCCACCAGTTGGAGCGGTCAGATTTAATTGCAGCCCTAAGTCATTTCACCACCCGAAACCTTTCAAGTATTTAACTAGATTGTTTGTTCCGTTACTGCTTTCTAGATAACCAAATTCAGTGATAGACACAAAGTGCTGGAGTAACTCAGCATCTCTGGAGGAAACTTCAAACTCCAACCCGTAACGTCACCTATTCCTTTTCTCCAGAAATGCTGCCTGACCCGCCGAGTTTCTCCATAATTGTGTGTCTATCTTCTGTATAGACAGTCACCGGCAGTTCCTTCCAACCAAAGGTGGTAACTCTGTTTTAGAGTTACAGGCCCTTCTGCCCACTGAGTCCGTGCCTACCATCGATCACCCGTACACTTGCTTGTTCCATAGCATCCCACTTTCCAATCTTACGGTGGCGCAGCGGTAGAGTCGCTGCCTCACAGCGAATGCAGCGCTGGAGACCCAGGTTTGATCCCGGCTACGGGTGCTGTCTGTACGGAGTTTGTACGTTCTCCCCCTGACCTGCGTGGGTTTTCTCCGAGATCTTCGGTTTCCTCCCACATTCCAAAGACGTGCAGGCTTGTAGGTTAATTGGCTTGGTAAATGTAAAAATTATCCCTAATGGGTATAGGATAGTGTTAGTGTGCGGGGATCGCTGGTCGGCGCGGACCCGGTGGGCTGAAGGGCCTGTTTCCGTGCCGTATCTCTAAACTAAACTAAACACACTAGGAGCAATGTACAGAAGCCAACTAACCCACAAACCACACCTTTGGAATCTGGGAGGAAAGCAGAGCAGCTGGAGAAAGCCCACATGGGTCACTGGGAGAACGGACAAACTCCGTACTGACAGCACCCATAGTCAGGATCGAACCCGGGTCTCTGGCGCTGTGTGGCAACAACTCTGCCGTTGCACCACCGTGCCACCCTTTGGTGCGGCTTGCCCGGTTGACGGACTTTTCTTTAAATTAAGAAGTGGAAACAAGGAATTGCAGATGCTGGTTTACACAAAAGAACGCAACGCGCTGGAGTAACTCAGTGTGTCAGGCAGCATCTCTGGAGATGTGACCTGACCCGCAGACTTACTACAGCACTTTCTGTCCTTTGATTTTTAATTTAAGTTAACCACATTTCTGACAGTAATATCTCATAGAAACATAGGTGCAGGAGTAGGCCATTCGGCCCTTCGAGCCTGCACCGCCATTCAATATGATCATGGCTGATCATCCAACTCAGTATCCTGTACCTGCCTTCTCTCCATACCCCCTGATCCCTTTAGCCACAAGGGCCACATCTAACTCCCTCTTCAATATAGCCAATGAACTGGCCTCAACTACCTTCTGTGGCAGAAAATTCCACAGATTCACTACTCTCTGCGTGAAAAAAAAAAATTCTCATCTCGGTCCTAAAAGACTTCCCCCTTATCCTTAAACTGTGACCCCTTGTTCTTTGACTTCCCCAACATCGGGAACAATCTTCCTGCATCCAGCCAGTCCAACCCCTTAAGAATTTTGTAAGTTTCTATAAGATAACTCAGTTCTCTATCTCAGTTTAGGCTTAGGTTTATTTAGCTGACAACTCCATTTTGGATGTTGTGAGATAATCTTATCGAGGTGCGCAACATCATGAGAGGAACAGTTTGGGTAAACACACTGAGTCTCTTGCCCTGAGTAAACGAGAACCAGACATAGGTTTAAGGTGAGGGGGCTGAGGGGGGGGAGATTTAATAGAATCCTGAGGGGTAATGTTTTCGCACAGAGTGGTCAGTGTATGGGACGAGCTGCCGGAGGAGATACAGTAGTTGAGGCAGGTAATATCGCGATGTTGGACAAACATTTAGACAGGTACATGGATAGGACAGGTTTAAAGGGATATGGACCATCCATTCCCATCCCTTGAGAGCCCTTCTGCGGCATGCAGCGACCTCACGAAATAGCTCATTGCACATCCAAGAGAAGTTATTTATGTGCCCTGGTGTCCCAGTTATTTAAAATAAACGGATGTGAAGTTCCTAAGTTCATAAGTTCTAGGAGCAGAATTAGGCCATCCGGCCCATCGGGTCAACTCTGCCATTCAATCATGGCTGATCTATCTCTCCCTCTCAACCACATTCTCCTGCCTTCTCCCGTAACCCCTGACACCCGTAAAAATCCAGATTAAGTCAATCTCCGCCTTAAAAAATATGCATTGACTGGGCCTCCACAGCCTTCTGTGGCAATGGATTCCACAATTAATTGATCTGCAACTCATTTTCCATTGTCTTCCACCAGATTACTATCTAAATGGCATCAAGTTGGGAAAAGGGGAAGTACAACGGGATCTGGGGGTCCTTGTACATCAGTCTATGAAAGTAAGCATGCAGGTACAGCAGGCAGTGAAGAAAGCAAATGGCATGTTGGCCTTCATAACAAGAGGAATCGAATATAGGAGCAAAGAGGTCCTTCTGCGGTTGTACAGAGCCCTAGTGAGACCACACCTGGAGTATTGTGTGCAGTTTTGGTCCCCTAATTTGAGGAAGGACATTCTTGCTATTGAGGGAGAGCAGCGTAGGTTTACAAGGTTAATTCCCGGGATGGCGGGACTGTCATATGCTGTGAGAATGGAGCAGCTGGGCTTGAGTTTAGAAGGATGAGAGGGGATCTCAATGAAACATATAAGATTGTTAAGGGCTTGGACACGCTAGAGGCAGGAAACAGGTTCCCGATGTTGGGGGAGCCTCAGTTACCACAACATACCACAAGCAGGAAAGAACTGCATGCAGATGCTGGTTTACATTGAAGATAGACACAAAAATGCTGGAGTAACTCAGCGGGACAGGCAGCATCTCTAGATAGAAGGAATGGGTGACGATTTGGGTCGAGACCCTTGTTAGTTTACTTTAGACATACAGCGGGGAAACAGGCCCTTCGGCCCTCCGAGTCTGCAACGAGCAGCACATCAATACTATCCTACAAACACTCAAAACTATTTATAATTTTACCAAGCCATTCAACCCACAAACCTGTACGTCTTTTGAGTGTGGGAAGAAACCGGAGCACCCGGAGAAAACCCATGCAGAAGAACGTACAAACTCCGCGCAGACGGTCACCCTTGGTCGGGATGGAACCCGGGTCTCTGTGAGGCAGCAACTCTAATGCCCCTGTCCCACTTGGGAAACCTGAACGGAAACCTCTGGAGACTTTGCGCCCCACCCAAGGTTTCCGTGCGGTTCCCGGAGGTTTTTGCCAGTCTCCCTACCGGCTTCCACTACCTGCAACCTCCGGCAACCACCTGCAACCTCCGGGAACCGCACGGAAACCTTGGGTGGGGCGCAAAGTCTCCAGAGGTTTCCGTTCAGGTTTCCTAAGTGAGAAAGTGTGTGCTCAGAGCACTGTTCTGAATGTGCAACTTTTTTTTGCGGACATTTATTTTTGTCCAAATTGCGAAAGGAAATGGCAATGTGGCAACTCACTCCCTGACTCACCCTCAACCTACATGTGACTCACGAAAAAGAGGGAAGTCATGTGGCCAGGACTGCGAAACGTGAATGAAAAAAATAGCTGCAATGGGCTGAGGTTAATCTCAAGGGGGCCCCACTTTTAACTCCTGAAGGCATCGAAAATGCAAAGGGTTGCATCCTTTTGTCCAAGCACCATTACATTGCCTTCCCTGATTACAGCAGGGATTTATCTGAAACAGGTTTTCGGACAGGAGTGGATCTAAGAAGGGTGATATTTTTTTTTTTCCAGTTTGGGAATTCGAAATGATGGGTGAAATTGGGAAAATGGTGCAAGTGGTTAAAAAAAAAATCTTTCTGAGCAGTTAACTCTCGCTTGCCTGTGACCTCGGCTTAAGGAAACTGCTCCTCTCCTCCCCCACCCTGAACCGTAGGCCACAGCGAGCTTCTTAAATAAATAGGAGTATCGGGTGACTGGGGTGATGGGTGGTCTTAAGGGCACCAGCCAAACGCTGGGCTGGCTGTGCTGGTTCGGCCAGAGGTGATAAGAACAAGTGCTGGCTGGAGTGGGGGGGGGGGGGGGGGGGGGGGGGGGGGGTTGTGATCACAGAGAAACCAAACCAGGCAAGTGGGAATAAGGAAAGAAAGGAAAGCAAATTCTAAAAGAAAATCCTTCATCGATTTTACCCACTAATCGCACCTAAGAGGAAAGAAAGAGCAGACTCGGAATGCATCGCAGTTAGTGGCTGATCGCTTATTTGACGAAGCTGTGAGAAAGTCTCTGCACCTAATATATCCACATTGTTCTATTTCTCCTCCTCATCATTTCAAGAATCAAGAGCATTTTATTGTCAGATGTCCCGAAACAGAACAATGACATTCTTACTTGCTTGCACGCAACAGATATGTAAACACGGAAACACAGAAACATAGAAAATAGGTGCTGGAGTAGGCCATTCGGCCCTTCTAGCCTGCACCGCCATTTAATATGATCATGGCTGATCATCCAACTCAGTATCCCATCTCTGCCTTCTCTCCATACCCCCTGATCCCTTTAGCCACAAGGGCCACATCTAACTCCCTCTTAAATATAACCAGTCTCAACTACCTTCTGTGGCAGGGAATTCCAGAGATTCACCACTCTCTGTGTGTGAAAAATGATTTTCTCATCTCGGTCCTAAAAGATTTCCCCCTTTATCCTTAAACTGTGACCCCTTGTTCTGGACTTCCCCAACATCGGGAGCAATCTTCCTGCATCTAGCCTGTCCAACCCCTTAAGAATTTTGTAAGTTTCTATAAGATCCCCCCTCAATCTTCTGAATTCCAGCGAGTACAAGCCGAGTCTATGTAAACACAGTACTCTGTAAACACCGTAAACATGATGTAGACTATATAATACGTAGATATATCATAGATTTACACACATATATATATAAATATAAATATATGTGCGCGTAATTGTACTATATGTACAAATGTACTAATTTACAAAAGTAAAAATGTGCTATATAATACGTATATCAAGTCAAGTCAAGTCAAGTCAAGTCAAGTTTATTTGTCACATACACATACGAGATGTGCAGTGAAATGAAAAGTGGCAATGCTCGCGGACTTTGTGCAAAAAGGCAAACAAACAAACAAACAAACAAACTACAAACAGAATGGAACAGAATCACATATACTTTTACATATTATATATTGTGGGCGGAGGGAAAAAAGGGAAAAAAACAGCAATTTAAAAGAAAGCAGTAGAGTGGTACAGTAAAAGTTAGTTGCGTGTGTGTGTGTGTGTGTGTGTGTGTGTGTGTGTGTGTGTGTGTGTGTGTGTGTGTGTGTGTGTGTGTGTGTGTGTGTGTGTGTGTGTGTGTGTGTGTGTGTGTGTGTGTGTGTGTGTGTGTGTGTGTATGTGGGAAGGAACTGCAGCTGCTGGTTTAAATTGAAGGTAGACACAAAATGCTGGAGTAACTCAGCGGGATGGGGTGACGTTTCCGGCCAAAACCCTTCTTCAGTTTGAAGAAGGGTCCCGACCTGAAACGTCACCCATTCTTTCTCTCCAGAGATGCTGCCTGTCCTGCTGAGTTACTCCAGCATTTTGTGTCGATACAGTGGCTTGCAAAAGTTTTCATACCCCTTGAACTTTTCCACATTTTGTCATGTTACAACCACAAACGTAAATGTATTTTATTGGGATTTTATGTGATAGACCAACACAAAGTGGCGCATAATTGTGAAGTGGAAGGAAAATGATACATGGTTTTCAAATCTTTTTACAAATAAAAAACTGAAAAGTGTGGCGTGCAAAAGTATTCAGCCCCCTTTACTCTTATACCCCTAAATAAAATCCAGTGCAACCAATTGCCTTCAGAAGTCACCTAATTAGTAAATAGAGTCCACTTGTGTGTAATCTAATCTCAGTATAAATACAGCTGTTCTGTGAAGGCCTCAGAGGTTTGTTAGAGAACATTAGTGAACAAACAGCATCATGAAGCCCAAGGAACACACCAGACAGGTCAGGGATAAAGTTGTGGAGAAGTTTAAAGCAGGTTATAAAAAAATATCCCAAGCTTTGAACATCTCACGGAGCACTGTTCAATCCATCATCCGAAAATGGAAAGAGTATGGCACAACTGCAAACCTACCAAGACATGGCCGTCCACCTAAACTGACAGGCCGGGGAAGGAGAGCATTGATCAGAGAAGCAGCCAAGAGGCCCATGGTAACTCTGGAGGAGCTGCAGAGATCCACAGCTCAGGTGGGAGAATCTGTCCACAGGACAACTATTAGTCGTGCACTCCACAAATCGGGCCTTTATGGAAGAGTGGCAAGAAGAAAGCCATTGTTGAAAAAAAGCCATAAGAAGTCACGTTTGCAGTTTGCCACAAGCCATGTGGGGGACACAGCAAACATGTGGAGGAAGGTGCTCTGGTCAGATGAGACCAAAATTGAAGTTTTTGGCCTAAATGCAAAACGCTATGTGTGGCGGAAAACTAACACTGCACATCACCCTGAACACACCATCCCCACTGTGAAACATGGTGGTGGCAGCATCATGCTGTGGGGATGCTTTTCTTCAGCAGGGACAGGGAAGCTGGTCAGAGTTGATGGGAAGATGGATGGAGCCAAATACAGGGCAATCTTGGAAGAAAACCTGTTAGAGTCTGCAAAAGACTTGAGACTGGGGCAGAGGTTCACCTTCCAGCAGGACAACGACCCTAAACATACAGCCAGAGCTACAATGGTTTAGATCAAAGCATATTCATGTGTTAGAATGGCCCAGTCAAAGTCCAGACCTAAATCCAATTGAGAATCTCTGGCAAGACTTGAAATCGCTGATCACAGGTCCTCCAAGGGGTATCCCAATCTTCGCTCTATACCACTGTCCCTCTATATGGGTATGCACCATATACGGTGTTTGGTGATATGTGTGATGTGTGAAGAAGGTATCTATTGTGCTGGATTTATTAAGAAACAGAATTGACTGATTTTATGTGCCCTGATACGTTAATAAGAGAGGGGGGACTATGTGTTGGGTGTGTGTTGAGTGTGAAAGAGAGAGGAGGGTGAGAGGAGAGAAAAGGGAAGAGAGATGGAAAGAGATAGAGAAAGAGAGGGAAGGGGTAAGAAGGAGTGGGGGAGAGAGTGATGTAAGGGAAGACAAAGAGGTGGGGAAAGGTGAAGGGAAGGAGAAAGGGTGAGGTAGGGGGGAGAGATGGGAGTAAGGGAGGGGTAGGAAAGGAGTAAGGGGGTGTAGGAGGGCAAGAGAGAGGAGGGAAGATAAAGGGGGGGAGGATAAAAGGGGAAGGGAGGTGGAGGAGAGGTGGGGAAAGGAAGAGGAGGAATGGGGAGATAGAGGAAGAGGGGGAGAAAGGATTATAGAATGGATAAGGATAAGAAGCAAAGGGTGGGGAGTGAAGGAGGAGGGGGGAGGAGAAAAAGAGGAGGTGTAAAATAAAGGGGTCAATGGGAGGGAGGAGATTGAAAGAGAAGGTATGAGGGGAGAGGAGAGGTGGGGGAGTGGAAAATTGAAGAGGAAGGGGGGAAGAGGTAAAGGAGTGAGAGTGGACGTGGAGGAGGGAGAGAAGAGGAAGGAAAGGGATAGAAGGGGAAGTAAAGACGGAGAAGTTCGAAGGGATAGAGAGAGGGAAAAGTTGGGGAAGTATTAAGACTTTGAAAAAGTGAGGAGGGGGAAGGGGAGGAAGAAGGAGGGTGAGAGAGAGAGAGAGAGGATGTGAGCAAGGGATTAGTGAGGAGGGGAGAGGAGAAGAGGATGGAAAAAGAGGAGAGAGACGGCTTGAGAGGAGAGATGTAGAGGAGAAAGAGGGGAGGAGAGATAGGGAAGGAGGGAGGGAAAATGGATAGGAGATGAAGACAAGAGAGCAGGAGGGGAAGGGAGAGAGAAGAGGAGAGAGAGGAGGGAAGAGGAGAGGAGGAGAGGAGAAGGGATGGAAGGGAGAGAGTGGGAGAGAAAGAGATTAGGGGGATGAGAAGGAAGAGGGGGGAGAGAGGAGGAAGAGATAGGAGGAGAGAGGAGAGGACACTAGAAAGAGGAACATGTGTGCAGAAAGAGGAGAGAGTGAAAGGCAGATGTACCAGAATACCAAACTGAGAGACAATGAATAACCACATGCACATAGCACGCAACAGTAATTGGACATTAGACTGACACTAAATAAATTAATATTTGAATTGCTAAACTGGCTATTCTGGTTGTAATGCTTACAGCTTGCAAGAACATGTAGCATCAATAAAGGGCTATAGATCATAGGTTGGCGAGTTTCATGTACAGGGGATATTTATCTAAATCCTGTGCACTGTGCCACTTGTATTTATAACTTATGGCATTTTACATGTGGATAGTCATGTTTTATACTTGGGCCATATATGACTGATATAGTTTAATAGCCTGCCAATAACGTTTTTAGAATTAATTTGAATTGAAATTGGAATTGAGAGTCTTTTTGGAGCGTTGAGAAGCGAGAGAGCGCGCCGCTGGCGAGAACATTCGTGAGAACTAACGGCGCAAAATGTTCGGAATCCACCCGTCTGTTTTAAGGTCAGGGTATGGAGCATGGTACACATTCGGGCCCATGCAAGTACAACACCATCGCATGGGTCACCCACACACTGCAGTCCGCTCTCACACCAAACAACACCACGAACACACCACACCAACCAACACACCCCCACACACACAGACACGGCACACTAACCCACACATCAGCAACAGCGCCTTAAAAATATATTATATACGACAGTACACATTATCGGTGGTAAAGTGATTCCCAAACTTGGAAACCATCCTCTGTAAAGTAGAATTGGTGTACACTTTTGCCACATACCTATTATGAAAGTCTCAAACGACCAAAATCCTATAGAAACAATGTAAATCACGCGTAAAACGGCGGGCCAACACATTACAGTATATCTTCCATATCACTATAAATAAAGTAATAGACACCAGGGTGCAGCGGAACGCGGTGTGAGTGTGATCCGTGCGGTCTGCTCGAGGCCCTCACAATGGTGTTGAGTCCCGCACCCAGAAGGGGAGTCGTCGGACCATGCACCCGGGGCTCTCCAATATGACAGTTGATGAGAGGAGCCGTTCCCAAATGTAAGATTCCAGCACATCCCCTGACCTCACTCACAGTGGATTTTAAAAAAAATCCCACATTTGGCCAACCTCAACCTGCGTTCTGCAGGCAGTTGGACAGGTTCAAAGAAGGCACTGTTCCCTGTACCCCTTGACAAACATTGTTTTTCGGAAGTTGTGGGGTTTTTTTTGGGAGCACCTTGATAGGGAAAGGAGGCAGCCCGTCAATGATCAAAGTCACGAAGGCAGCCGGACGGCCAAGCCGGTTCGATGCCAAGCGAGAGTCCCGGAATGGCCAACGAGAAGGTGTTTATGTGGTGTAAATATAAAAGATTTAGGAGTGGTATATGGGGGGGGGTGGGTGTTTATTGGTTGGATATATAAATCACAGTAGTAGATGATCACACACACAGCGTAAAAATCCAATGGTATATAGGTGTGGAAAATGGAAAAAAACAATAAAAACAATGAGCTTGCATATCGGAATACTTGCGTAATAATCACAATCATTTTTATGGTACAGTGTTGTCTGTTCAATTTTATAATCGAGCGAGGCAACTCCAGCAAATGGTTTTGTTCAGCAGGCAAGTAATGCCAGCAATCGTCAATGCGGTGGCGTACTGAATTACGGCGATTCAAAAGGACAAGCCGCCAAAGACGCGGTTTTTTGGTTTTTAGGATTTTTATGCAGTCAAAATAAAAATTCAACAGCACAGGTTGATTAAAGTTCCAAAGGAGTCACAAGACATCGTGAATAGGCTTGCAATCACAGGGAGAGTTTATGGATAGCACACGACCCTTATTGATTTCCATGGGGGCCCTGTCATCCGTATACAATAAGGGACAGCTTGATGGGTCGATGTAGGCAGGGGAAGTCGAGAGATTTTATGTCCCGATAGCCCTAACATGATATACCCTTAGTAAAACAAAAAAGGCGCAGAGGAAAACAAGCCCAAGGGTAAACAGCATATAGCAAGGAGAAGGTTGAGCTATATCTTCGAAGTAACAAGGCCCTATTATAGTGCACGAAGATTTGATACCAGTGATGTGAAGGTGATTGAGTGCTGGACACCATGTATCACTGTATAAGGATTCACTATCCCCAGAACCCATGCGGAGGCGACATTTGGCGGGCGAGTCATAGATTGCTGCCTTACGCGCCAGAGACGCCGGGCGGTGGGTAATTTGGGGCTGTGCTGATAACGTCAGAGTGGGTTCGGTGGGGGGGGAGAGAGGGAAAAAAAAAAAAAACCCGAAGAAGGGGGAGAGTTTGTGGAAAAAAAAAGGGGGGGGGGGGGAAAAAAAAAAAAAAGGTAAAAAAAAGGGAGGGGGGGAAGGACTAAGTCTCCGCGCGTCAGGGTTTTTCCTCCAAGATCTTCGGTTTCCTCCCACCACAGTCCCCAAAATACGTGCAGGTTTGTAAATACGGTTTGACGGAAAACATTTGTAATACTAATTGTTGGAAAGTTGTCCCCAAGTAGTGATGTCTTGACCGGTGGTTGTCCCCATAGAACCCAGTAGAAACAAATACAACAATATGGTACATAAGACATAGAGAGCCCGGCGACGGGGGTAACCCCAGGGCCCGTGGGAACATGAAAACGAACAGTCCGCTTTTATGTGTTGTGATCATGGGCTGCATCGTGGGGAGACGCCCGGTATCCATAACCCCGTAGCACTGCCTTCCCCTCTCCAAGTGGAGTCAGCCCTTGACTCGCGCCAATCCTTAGACGGGGGTCCACTAGCCGCCTAGAGATCGTATCGAAAGCCCCCTGTTTCCCCTCCCATGGGGTATACGAGTTTTTTCATGTCCAACAAAAGCACTCTCCCTCCCGTATTTTAACAAAAATCCAAACCCCACGTACCCCTCCTTAATCACGGAGCAAATTGAACGTAGCGGTGTAATGGTACTGAAAAAAAAAGTCTGTGGGGCTACGGTGAAAGTTAACGTCTACATTACAACGTCCACGCCGGTAGAAGCGCTAGAAAGGGGGAGACGTCCCCGCTTAACAGGCAAGTGGGTGAGTCTCGTTTGGAGATGGACCCTCGTTAAGGAGATATTATTTCAACGGATCGTTGAAAACAATGTCCACGAGAGCGCCGCCACCCGAGTAGCCGGGACATCAGAAAACCATTAACCAAGAAAGCCCCTGAGAAGTGCGTCCAAGATTTGCGTAGAGTGCAAACCATCGTGAGAGCTCACGGAACGGAGACCCTCCGTAACCGTGGAACTCGTACGCGTGGGTTGGGACAATGTCTATACTTCTCTCTTAATCGCATCCAGTTGTGGACTTTGGCCCCTCGTCCCACTGCCGCTCCCGTGTACGCCAATGGGAAATTCCACACAAAGCGTCACAACTTCCCCCTCCCTTGGGTTGAAAAAAAGGTTTTTTTGTGCGTGCGACCCAAAATCCCCCCATCTTAAATGAACCTCCCCCCCCTTATTATTAATACTAGGGTGTTGGAAAGACCTGAGGTTCTTGACAGCGGGTCGTCGCGCAAACAAGTATGGAACCAGTTTCCTGCTGCTCTGCTTTCCAGTAGAGAAGGGGGAGAGGGGGGGAAAAAAAAAGTCCCCTTTTATATGTAGATATGTTTCTTATATAAGAATCCCGCGCCGTCATCGCTTTAAACGATACAAAACCTGCGCAGTGGACAATACAAGCCTGGGTCCAAAATTTCAAGTCTCCCCTTTTCAATCCATATGACAACGGTTCCCGCCACATCAGCCATCGCCATGAGGGACAATTCTCGTCGTAAATAAAATATGCTGTGGGAAATGCGCTGTTGGTGGCGTGGGAATGTGAAAAAAAGTAACCGAGGGCTCTGTCAAGTCGCTGGACGCATCATCTGAAAAAACTAAATCCCGTTGTTTCAACAAAAATCAGAATAAGCTTTCCGTTCAGTTTTCTGTGGCACCGGAGCCGTTAATACGGAAGAAATATGATTGTTATCAAGCCCGTCGGAAAGGTGGTTGGCATAGAGAAGGATTACCAAAAGATGCCAATTGCTCACCGAGCTCGCGGGTACCCCCCCCCCCCCCTGCAGCGATCAGTGGAGAGGGTTGAGTAGGCTGGGACTCTTTATTGGCCTTGGAGCGTTGAATGATTATGAAGAAAGAGGGTATATGCTTTGTAGTACTGTGTTAAAAAAATGCATTGAGATGGGGAGGTGATTCGGTAAAGTCTACACAGCAGAAGATTCTCCTTGTGTCACATAGTAACGGAAGCGTGCATCGGACCACCGGACCACTGGGTTTTAAGGTGAGGGGGGTGGAAAAGATTTTTTAATAGGAAAAAAACCCCGAAGGGGTAACCCTTTTGTTTTGTCACACTCAACATAGGCCTTGGGTGTAGAAATCTGTAACGGGTGGCTTACTGGATGAGGTGGATGAAAGCAGGTATGATCTGCAACGTGTAAGAGTGTCATTCGAGAGGCGAGTGCCCGGGACCCCTTCGGTTCAGAATGCAATTGATGGCTAAGAAAGCTGACACCACGGTGTGAACATCCCAGCACTCTGTGTGGTGTCTTTGCTTTTTTATAATAAACACATCTGCATTCGCGAAAATGAAAATATAGTGCCCTTCCCCAAATATCTAATTCGCAAACATCATGGGGTGACAATGGCATAGCAAGGTGTGGATAAAGGCGTTGCGCTTTCACGCATGCAGGTGGCAGTGTGAGCTAGTTGAAAATAAAAGAGACGACAAATGAGCTCAGTGAACAATATTGAGCCAAAAAAAAAAGAGCCCAGCTATTTACAATCGATATTAAATGCTGGAATGAATGGGTAGGAGTGACTTCAAACTAAACAATAACCCCAGATGTGTGCATAAAGAAACGATGACACAAAATGTAGGCGGGGTTGTTGGCATTGTTAGTGGGCGTTGTAGTCATAGAGGATGCAGGAGAGCTAATGCAGTATAAAAACTTGGAAGGCTGGGTAGTGATGGCGAAATTTTGCGAGGTGCAGTATAGAAAATTGGATAAATTGAGGGTGTATCCTTTTGTTGGCAAAGTCGGGAAATCCCAAGGCAAGCGTGTATTTAAGCATAACTAAACCATGGTGGCCGATGTGTGGAAAGGGGGTAAGATGCCGCAGAAACCGTGGGTTGTGCGTTGTACACCATCCTTGAAGGTATGGCGATGGCATGGTGTCAGCAGCAGTAGACTAAAGCTGGAGTGGGTGTGTTTAAAAAAAAGGGGGGGGCGGGTTTCATTTGTCAAATGATTTTAGTATAGGGGGGTGACAGGTAGGTCTACTCGAGGTGTTGGGGGTGGTACAGGGTCTTTGTGAGACACACGTGAAATATTTGCTGACAGTTTTGATCATCCAAGAGTCTGAGGAAGGAAAAAACTGTTGCCAAGGGATGAGTGGGCAGAGATGGTCACCATACTGATTCCTGGATTCCGGACTGTCTTACGAAAAAAGACTAGATACTTGTTTATACTCTCTAGAATTAGGAGATTGAAGGGGATCGTATAAAACGGACAAAATTCTTACGGGGTTGGCAGGCTAGATGCGAAGATTGTTCCCTGATGTTAAGGGAATCAGGACAAGGGGTCACAGCTTAAGGATCCTTTAAAAAACCCGAGATGATAAAGACCTTTTTTTTTTTTCACACAGAAGAGTGGGTGAATCTCTGAACTCTCCTGCCACAGAGGGTGATTTAAGGCCAGTTCATTAGGCTATATTTAGAGTAGTTAGTTAGATGGTGGGCCCGTGGTGCTAGAAAACTTTATCATTGGTGTATTATAAAAAAGTGAAGGGCGGAGTAAAAAAAAAAAAAACGGTGAGTGCGAAAAGGAAGAAAACGTGAGTAAAAAGGGGTGGGATTATCGCTGGAGCGCGCGTGGATCCTATTGAATGGTGCGGTGTAGCATAGCGATCAAACAAATGAATGGAAACACGTCAATAGATGCACTACTACACCTGCCCCGTACAAATTCTAGTGTTTCTATGGGTTATCTATGGAGCCCAGCGAGGCGAATAGGTAGTTAACCCAGGGGGGCATATATAGCGCAAAAAAAGTCGGTTCATCCAAGACCACGTCCAAGGGGTTTGGCTGCATTTTTCTTACAAAGCGGTAGAACGGTTGCCAATCTGGCTCACCGTGTATGGCTAGGCCCATCGGAACCCCTTAGTGATACTAGACCCAAGTGCAGAGCCCGTTGGTCTTTGCAAAAAAAAAACAAAACAACATCGTGAAGTGCGAAGAAATTGGGTGAGGGGGGGCGGCATGCTGTCGATCCACACCATAATAACAAGCGCACCGAACCGCCCGCGCGCGCCGGGGGCCCACGACACACTTACTAGCCAAGGCCGAGAAAAGAAGCGCGAAAAAGCACGCGGACGCTAACTACCCCCCTTGTGTAATTATATGTAAGTATATAATTAATTGCTCGTTTTCCCCATAACGCGGCCCGATCGTACAAAAGATAAAAATACCATTGCAAACACCATAACTGCGCGGGGGCTGGTCTAGAGAGTTAAAAAGTTGGGGGTTTAATAAGCATGTGATATGGGAGACATCCATGAATATAATATAAACAACATGTTTTTTTGGCACGGTAGAGTTGCTGCCTCACAGCGCCAGAGGACCCGGTTCAAATCCTTCCTGTCCGGGATGGGGGGGCAAATATATCTGTGAAGGAGTTTGTAGCGGTTCCAAAGCCTTGGGACCTGTGTGGGTGTTGGGTCTTACTGTGGTGCTAAGGGGGCGTGTGTGAAAAAAAATAACCTGTGCGCGCCCAACTCGGGGGCCGAGAGAAAAGGGCGGCACACGGATAATGGGTTGTAGTTTATTGATGGTTTATGGAATTGAAAATTTACCGCAAAAAAGTGGTGTTTAGAAGAATAGGTGCGGGTGGGGTGCAGTGGGGGGGGAAAAAGGAAAAAAAAAAAAAGGGGGGGGGGGGGGGGGCTGGGAAAAGGAAAGGGAAAGGGGGGAAAATGGTGTGTGAAATAGGATTCTGCGTGGTGCGAGGGGGGGGGGGGGGGGGAAAATACGCAGGACCTGGGGTTTGGAGACCAAATTGGACGCTTGTTGGAAAAATGGGGGTCAGAAAACACCCCATTCTACTTCTCTAAACAGTAAACTAAACTGACACTAACATTAAACAAGAATTTTTTTACCATTACCACGTGAAAAGGACGAGTTCGATGCGTCACCCGGGGGGAACACGTGGGCGACGTGCGGGTTAACGTCGGGAATAAGCCCTGACCACAGGGATGAGGCGCGCAAAGGTGGTTGAAGAGGGTGGCTGGGATGTGTGGTCGAAAAGTCTAGTTACTATGGTTCCGGTTCGCTCACGGCTATGATGCTGTCGACTGCTTTGGGGTGTGTTGCCGTACGTGGAATTTCCGTGTGTGTATGGTGTACTTTTTTGTTTTCAACAATTGCTATTCGTTTAAATTAAATAAAATGGTTTGATATAATAATATGATGGGGTATAGTTATATTTTATGATACTGACTTGTAAAGGGAATTCATAAAAGAATTTGTAATGATCTCTACACATTGAACAAAGTGACAATAGTGGGGTTGAATAGCAAAAATAGCGTGTACATACCCTAACGAACTTTTTATCTTGACGTAAATCAAAACGTGTGCTTACGACTGTTAAGTTGCGGTATAGGGGGGGAAAAAAAAAAAAGAAAGGAAGAAAAAAGGGGGGGGGAAAAGAAAAAGGGTCCGGGGGGGAAGGGGGGGGCAAGAATAGTAGGGGGGGATAAAATTGACAATACTAGGCTTTGTATTGGCAGCGGTGGATTTTTAGCTGAATGAGTGGATGGGCATCTTCTATAATTATACAAAGGACTGGACAAGCTAGATGCAGGAAAAATGGTCCCAATATTGGCGAGCCAGAACCAGGGCCGCAGTTCGTTCATAGAACTAGAAACATTAAAATTATGTTGCAGGATTGGCCATTCGGCCCCGAAGTCGGCCTGCACGCACCATTCAATCTAATCAGAATAAATGAAATCATGATCATCACACAAATGGGCAGATATCCCGGTACCTGCATCTTTCTCTCCATAAAGAAACACCCCGTTGCTGTACAACCCTAGCCGACACGGGACAACCACAATGCGTAAACTCCCCGGCGGTATAACTACACCAAGGTTAAACTTGCCGTGCAACTAGCCCTCTGGGCAGATAGTTTTCCCATGCCCGCTTTCCCCAGCGTATGAACCTGAACGGGGAAGGGGGCGCATCTGAGAACTTTGCGAGCCCATGCCCAAGGGTTTTCCGTACGGTGTTTCCCGAGGTTGTTTTGTTTTTCATCTCCCATGACAACCTGCTGTCCACTACCTCCACCGTCGCGGGCAACAAAGGCAACGCGTGCAACCGGTGCTGGAGCCAGGGGCGCGGAACCTTGTGATGGTGCGCAAATTCCCAGACGTAGGGTAGGTCACGTATGACAGTTTTCCTAATTGACAGGGGCATATTATAATAAAGGGGAGGTCTTTAAGACTTGTTTTGAGAATAAAACTATTTCGACGGGGCGCGATATATGCGTAATTATGGGAGAGTTAGCGCGCGTGCACAGAGGGCAGTGGGCCAAGTCACTGATGGATTTTTAAGAGAGAGTTAGAGAGCTCTAGAGGTAGCGTAGTGGTGGTCAAGTGGGTGTAGTGTATAAGGCGCACGGGGGGTAAGTATTAGGGGGGAAGAGATATGGGAGCGGTGTATCGCAGGCATGATCGCAGATGAAAGTGTCGGAATGTGCGTGGATCGACCGAGGTGAAACCTAATGCCGGGGGGGAAAAAAGGGTCAAGGCTGGCCTGGAGGGCAAACTATTTATCTCTTTGCGTATTAAAGTGTTCGATAAAAAATAACACTGGAGCCGCAACAAAACACACTGGGAGCCAGTTCACATTTCTCCTGTTGTCGTATGTTTGGCCAACACAACTAAGAGCAGTGCGTGAGCGACTATCTAACCGGGAAAAAAAGAATTGTGAGGGAGCACCAAAATCAGCACTAGTGGCGTTTGAGGGTCGGACGTACTGGCTTTTTACCTTGCACTAAAAAATAATATCGCCCTTTATCAGTACTGGGCACAGTGGATGGCTTGATTGCAATCATGTATAGTCTTTCCGCTGACTGGTTAGCACGCAAGAAAAAAGGTCTTTGCTGTATCTTGCTACACGTGACAATTAATCTAAACTATCTTTTACACGATGGATATTAAAGTACTTTAAAAGACGCAAGTCAGTGGGTCAGGCATCACTGCAGAACATGGAGGGGTGATGTTTCAGTTCTTTAACATATTCATAGGCTCCAAAGCCACACTCAACAAAATTAATAACCCCACTCTCACCATCTCCCAAGGCCCGCAACCTGGCATGATCTTGGATTCCACCCTCTCCCTTGGCCTCACATCCGGCCATGTCCATTAACACCTCCTCCTTCTTATCTCTCGCGCAACATCGCCAAACTCAGACCCTCTCTCACACAATCCCTCTGCTGGACGAAAAAAAAAATACTGCCTGAAAAAAAACCATGGGGGGGGTCTTGCAATCGGGTCGGTGCCGGCGGAAATAACTGGTACAGCTGTGCAGAGTGCAGCGAATATTCTCCTTATTCTCATGCTCACGGGACGCTAGCGGGCCGTGGCACCGTGCTCCAACGTGTTGTCGCAGGTACCGCAAACCGGGGGGCGGGGGGCTTAGCTCATCACGCCACGAGCTCTAGGCGGCAATATTCATCCATCACTCCATTACCTCAGGGGACACTTGCACGGAGTTGGGCTTTCCCATCGTCCCACGGATGCGCCCTACAAAATGCAAACTTGTCCGTGCACCTACAAAAATGCCACAAATCCGCGCCATCTGTGTCCAGAAACGCCAGGAGGGGAACGGCCCATATCTCACTCACTTACCGCGGCGCTCCTCAAAAAAACAAAACCGCTACCGCCCGTCAACGGATCCTACAGATCCACATCCCTTTCTCCATACTCCAGCCCAAAATCACAGAAACCTCACGTGCGAGTGTGTTGTGGAATAACGCGGGTCCCCAGGCACCTCCATGCTCTGTAACCTAAAAACCCTCCCGCTGTGCTGCAAGTCCAGAAGAAAAAGCCAAATCACAATTAATTCGCGGTGTCCTCACCTCTTCCAGTCCCGACTCAAGACCCGGATCGCTCTTCACCTCCTGCCTATCCTGTAAAACCCAAAAGCCACTTCCCCCAAATGGCCTTATATCCTGTGTCATTAATTTTACACTCAGTCTATAGTGGTTGGAATTGAAGTCGTGGGTGTCTGGTCGTATGAAGTCGTTTGTGGTAACTAGGAGTCATGTCCTGCTACGTATTAGTAAAAAATCATTGCCCCGTGTAAAAAAAAAAAAACATGGGTGTTTTACCGTGCGTACCTGCTAAATGTGTAAGTGTGCCGTGACTACTCAGATAAACTGCAAGGCGCCGCATAAATAAAATTTATTATTATTATATAATAGAAATTATTCAGCTGTCATGTTTATCCGGAGTTGGTGTCAAGAGATTATTAGATGATAAAGCTGAATGTAAAATGTCTGGTGCCAAAATGTCCGATCTCAATCTAAATTGATGCGCCGTTTCTTACCTGAGGTTGAGTTTTGTTAGGTTGTATGTCACGGTGTGGGCCAAGGACCGGGTGCACAACCTTTTAAATAAATCCGAACCTTGGGTGTGCAGACGCAATTGTCGGTGAGTGTCGACATTTCTGTGTGATTAATAACGTGCGCGTGTCAAGAATTTTGGGAAAAAGCGTACGATTAGGTGGGGTGTACGCGAAAAAAAAGAAAAGGGGTCGGGCGTTGGAAAAAATAAAGAAAGGTCGTTTAGGCAAAAGCTGCCAAATGTGAAAGAGCCTCCCCGGAGACGCGGGGGTGTACAAGTCATTGCCATAAAGTGAATAAAGTACAACGTTAGTTTTGGAGGAAAAAATAGGTTGTAATGTGGGTGTGGTGGTGGATAAATAGAAAGGTGAAGGGTGTAAGCTAATGTCATTCTTGAGATCCTCGGCTACGAATAGCCGAGTGAGAGCGTGTGGGGCTAGCGTCCCACCGTCGGCGAGGCTGGGGTCCGTCCTGTTCCTGCCGATAGCAAGGTCCGGCTGAACCTTGTGAGCTCCGGGCCCCGCACCTCGACCCCGGGTGGGCGGCGAGGCTGCTGTCCAATCACTGGGAATACGTGAAAAGAGAAGAAGTGGGGCCCGCGCCGATGACTTCACCGCGTGCGCGATAAGTGGTCGGAGTCGAAGAAAAGGCAGCTGTCTGCGATCGTCTTTCGTCAGCTGGGTAGCTGCAGCAATTACGTGTCGCCGTGTCGCCGCTTATCATAGGCGAGCTCCTTAAGCGCTGTTGCGCGAAGGGGCGCGTTAAGCGTCCAACAATAAAGTCTGCGAGGGGAGCTGTGCGCTAGTGGTTTGTGTCTATCCACGTGAGCGTGAAAAAATGGGGCTCCTTTCGAACCAAAAGTGCTATCCTGTCCGTTGGAGCTCGCTGAGGCCCCGCGAAACTCTACCCCTAAAAGCTCGCGGGCCTCGCAATCCAGCGACCTCTCCCATTTTTATAGAATGGGGGTCGTCGGCCACAGCGGTCGCCGGGTATGCTTTCCGCACGATACGACCCTAATAGATTGGCATTGCCGCGCACAAAAACCGACAAAGCTGAGTTCCCAATCTCTGCTACCCACGTGCGCTGTGTGCGCCCGACTTCGGAAACGCGGAAAAAAAGTTATCTGGGTGTCCGGCCATAGAGGGCGGTCCTCGCGGTGATTTTGAGCGCCTCGCACAGGGGTAGCTTGTGCCGGGGAATCGTGAGTCTGGGAGGCAACCATCGCAGCCCGCGGCACGAACTACCCGGGCCCCAGCGCTGCTGAGGCGTTAGACTGCCAGACGATAGCATGCGCGCGCTGTAGAATAGCTTGTCACCGCGGAAAAATCCGGGCCGCCTCGGTCTAAACCGAGTTCGGTGGAGACTACAAAAGAAAGAGAATTAGGGAAGTAATAGATACCCCGTGGTTCGACCCCCCTTCCCATAAGCCCTCCAAACTAACTGACTAAACAGGTGGTTGGGAATCCAGTGAGGAATTATAGCAGAAAATGTTTAAAAACTCAATATACAAGTCGCCGTTCTCCAGGGAGTATGCACGCGCGCTAGGCCGTTAGTTACAGGACAAGAACAAACATGGTTTTTAACCATTGGGTCTTGTTTTGGGGTCATTATTGTGCGCAAAAAACAACGCGAGCGTGTGTGGGTGCCGCACTAAAAAAAGGGAAAACGAACGCATACAATGGAAAAAATGGTCGCGGAATGAAAAGTTGTTCATTAGGCTTAAAAAAAAAAGTGTGCGTTTCTGGAACACCGGAGGTAAAAGATTGTTCACGCGTACTGGTGAAGAGATCGTTTGTGTTTTCGGGGGTGTGCTGCGACCGTCGACAAAGACAATCCCTGCTTACAAGCGAGTTTGAGCCAACAGTGTAGGGGCTATGACTGTGTGTGTCAACAAAGTAATAACATGAAATACGGCGTTCGGTGCAGAGTAACGCCATAACAAGAAAGTATCCAAGGCAAAGCGTATCTTTGTCTCCAATGAGGTAAGAGATAGGTGTCATTCATGCAGGCCGCTGCTCTGGTTTTGATGAGTCGGATGTGGGGGTGGTGGGTCGTTGCCTTATAACGCTGTGGGAAGAAACTTACCCTTACTCTGGAAGTGTGTTTTCAAGCACTATCTGTACATTTGTGCTCCATGGGAGAGGGAAACGGGAGTGGCAGGGTGCGACTCGTCTTATGAGCGCTAAAAAGGCCTTGTGCGCGCGCAAGCGTGAAAGAAAAGTTTAATTGAGCAATTTGAAAGGGATTTTGTGTTTTGTGAATAACTCTTCTTGCTGTCGTCCACAATCTCTTGGGTAGTTATTGTAGGTCCTTTTACGGAGCTGTTCTCAAATGCGATTTGCATGTTGGTGAATACGGTGGTTATTTTCAGGGTGAAGGTCATAGGGATAGTGTAAAGATGAGCCACGGGTCAGCCAAATCAACGCTACTCCACCATTTGCCGGTCGGTTGCAAGGGCGGTGCAGAACCTGTAGGGCGTGGTGGCGGCTGCCCAAAAGGTTGTCATGTCCGATGTCCTATAATGTTTAAGAAATATTTTGCCCAGGAAGGAACGCAGTTGATGTATTGTTTGTGTGTGATTTTATATTGTTTTTAACTAATGTGTATATGTTAGGGACGTGAGTGAAAAAAATAGGGGAAGTTGGGGGAAACTTTGAAGTCTCTTCCCCGTACAAGGTGACACGGGACCAAATGTATCTGCCGTCGGTGCTCCTTTCTCACTTTGGAACGAAATGCCTACACCAAAAAGTGGAGCGACCTCGCAACCGACGACAACTGGGGTCCCGAGGTCCGTGTAGTCATGCGATTCTAACAGACTCCCAATACTGGGAGGCGTGAGCGCGGAACTTGGCGGGCAGTTGGAGAGCTTTTTGGGTGTGCTCGTGGCTGCAGCACCCGAGCACCGGATCGGCAAAACGGTGAAGGCTCGACACCGGGGAGCAGGTCTGGTGGACAAAAGTGGATGCCAAAATCGGGAAAATAAACTCGCGCAAAAAAAAAGGTCCCGGTTAATGCCAAAAGAAAAAAAAAGTCGTTTCGGGGGATCTCCCTGGCAATTGCAAGCTTTGCATGGTGTTGACAAGGAAGTAAAATTTCGGCCCGGCGGAGCAGTGTCGCTTGCACTCGGCCCGGGTGCGGGGGCGTTTGCGCTGGCCGCGGGGGACATTGCCATCTGGGGGCCTGCTTGTGGTCTCCAGCAGTGTGGATTACCGGATCGGTCCTGTGGGGGAGGGCGCGCGCTGGAAGAAAGGCTCTGTGCCTTATGACAATGCACCGACAAAAACCGCGTAAGGAACGGTTGGCTTAACATCATAAATAGAGATAAATGAACCAGCGTAGTAGACCATGAAGAACTTGGGGGTGGGGGGTAGTGCCTTCCATCAGCACTAAAGAAACGACAAAGGAGATTCACTGTGATGGATGTTGTTTGTGTAATGTGTTAATTGTGAAAAAATAAAATGTTAAGTGGCGGTGTAATTGAATACGTTCGCTTGTTTTATAGTGGGACTGTGCTGAAACCAAATTTCGTATGAACTTCTTACGAAATGTGTCAATGACAATAATGGTTGGGTTATGGGTTGTGCCAGTAAGTTGTGCGTGTGTAGCGTAACTCGCCCTCCTAACGCCCAAGCTTTGGGTGATTGGCATACGCGCAACGAGCAGACCCAGAAGAGAATCACGCTGGACAGAAAAAAAAATGCTGAGACCTGCCGCGAAAGGGAAGGAGGGCGGACAAGAAGGGAAGTAGGGGGAGAACACCGCGGGCGTTCCGTAAAAGTTTGTTATCTCGTCAAGGATTGCCGTCTTTCAGTCGCATGCTCGTTGTGTGAAAGCTTGCCGCTGGTTGACAGCAAAATAAAACGTCCAGAGACCGACTAAAGTTGTTCCTGAAAATTTTGGGTGAAAAGTTTGATCGCCTTATTGGTGTTTAAAAATATACTGACGCTGATAAGCTCAGATACACTGGCCGGTGGGGGCCATTTAAAGTGCCCCAGGCCGGTGGGTTGCTGCTCTAAGAATCTCAAAAGTCATTAGAAAATCGAAAGTACTAACTGAGCCGTTTATATTTTGAAGGTACTATCGTTTTAATCAGACTTCACTGTGACTGGTTGACTTGCACTGAACAATGCGATCCTGTGGAACTCGTACAGAAAAAAAAAAAGGAGGGACTGGTGGGAGTGCGCTGGGTGTAATTACATAGCTAGTCTTGGTCGCGAAGACGTGACTGGTGTGTATAGCACAGACAAAACAGCTAAACGTAGACGTAACGGGAGAAGGTTTTCACAAAGATATATATCCACGGGATCCTTTTGGAAAGAGATCAAGTAAAGGAGACAATGGGGGTCTTTAGCGATAAAACAAAAAAGAATAATAGAGAGAATAAAAGAGATTGATTTGAAATATAACGATGGGGTTGCCACAGAAACATAATGAAACATAAAGAGTATTAGGTTTCAGGGGAGTAGTGCAAGCTTCGGCGGGGTTCGAGCCTGCCCCCATTCGAATAGGAGTCATGTTGCTGATCAATCCACTAGGTCCTAGGATCTCCTACGGGCCCTTGCCTCCATACCCTCGATCCCCGAGCCACAATGTGCCACAAGTCGAGGAATCCCTGGCTTAAAGTATAACAATCTGCCTCGACTACCCTCTTAAAATAAGCAGAGATGGTGAAAAAAAAAAAAAATACAAAGCGATGTCACACACAAATCTCTGTGGGGTGAAAAAAGTGTCTTCTCAGCTCGTTTAAAAGGGGATGTCGGCTCCTAAAGAGGTCCTTAATGACTGGGGGTGACCCCTTGTCCTGAGACTTTCCCGCAGCAGCGGGAGCAATCTGTTCCTGCAGTCTACCATGCACAAACAAAAAATGCCCTAAGATTTTGTGAGTGTTCTATAGAATGGGAGGGGAAAAACAGAAACCCCTCCATCTCCTAGTGTGGCTAGAGGGTATAACGCACGTGAAATAGCGTATCCAGAAAAGGGTCTTATCTTTCATAGGCGTGAGCGTCCTGGGGACCTCAACAGGCATCGGGGAGTATGGTGGAAAAAACCATTCGCTGCACTCGCCTCTAGTGAAGCCAACATAAGGTATCCTTCGCTCAAATTGTGAGACCAAAACGTACGCACTACTCCAAGTGTGTTCTCACAACCCGAACCGATGTTACACCGCGGTGAACCTCGCCGTGGCTGTCCCTATAGTGGGGGTCGGAAGCCAATCATGATTCTTCTTGTTCTTCTTGGTTCTTGTCCTGCTAAAATATCTCCAAATGGAATTAAGCGGTGGTTTCAGTGGCTGGATTTGGTGGTTTAAGTGGAGGGAGAGTTAAGACAACTTCTTGTGATAATAGGTGTGGGGTGGTTCTTAAACTCGTGAGACTATGGGGGTGTGGGGGGAGAAAGCAGAGGCGGGGGGGTGTGGTGAATATTTGAGGTATTTGGGGAAATAGTGTCGAGTGGCAATAAAACCATAGACTGTACAAACAAAGAACCGAGCGGAGTCTGGGACTTGTTGGGCCAAATGGCCTAATATCTTACGCGCTAACGCTGCTCCTGCCAATAACTTCTCATATTGGTTGTGCTCGCGATGAAAAAGTATACGTGCAGAGTAGAGAGGGGCACATATTAAACCTTGTGTAAGTGTGACAGGCGAGGCGCAGGCAACGGTAATAAGGACATTTTTGCAAGTAAAATGACAAAACGGCAATTGCTGCATGAAGCACTATGGAACCAAGTAGATGCAAGAAATTATGATTAGGCTAGTGCAGTTGGAATAAATGGCTAAGATTAAGACGGCGTGCGTGATTAGTACACAATAAAGGTGCGTCCTAAGGGACCCGCACGGCCAAACCGGCAAAATACAGGACTAATAGGCTTCAGTACATTGTCATTGTTTCATGTTATTGATGATGGCTTTTCATGTGTACGGGGTGATCGGCCCGTGGCGATGTGGCCCCAGTGGCCGAAGGCTTGTTTCATGCTGTACCTCGGTCAATCCAAAAAGTGTATTCAGCCATAAGCACATGGACCTCATGGCAGATTGGCCTATTCATGTCCTATGTCTTTAATGGGCTTCCAGATTTCATCCTCTGTTGAAAGTACGAAAACAATCCCTCTTGTTCTTTTCCCATAAATTCCGAATCTGCACACTCCACATCATTTTTTGCTCAGCTTCCTTTTTAAACCCCAATCTGGACATAATTTAATTATTTCCTATTCAAACTGACCCCTTCACTCCACTCAGTCGCAGTGTCATGTTCTGCAGTAGAGACCCTTGCCTGGAGCTTATGGATTTGCTTTAAGACCTTATACTTTGGAGATAAGGCGCGGAAACAGGCGCTGCAACCCCTGGAGTATGCGCCGACCCGTACACTATCACCATCCTGCGAGCACGGGACAATTTGCCGTTTTACAGAAGCGAATTAACCTACAAACCTGTAAACCTATTAACCTAGAAACTCTTTGGAGTTTAGTTTAGTTTTAGCGATGCAGCGCGGAATCAGGCCCATCGGCCCACCGCGTCCACACCGACCAGCGATCACCGCACGTTCACACTATCCTAGGGACAAATTACACTTATAGCGAGCCAATTCACCTACAAATCTGGATGCCCTTGGAGTGTGGGAGGAAAGCAATGGTCTCGTAGAATACCCACGCAGGCCACAGGGAGAACGTCCAATACAAGTTTAGCTGCTGTAGAGAAATCGCTCTGACATCCGTTCTATCAAGTTTTTTTAAAACATGGCTGGATAATTTAATTGCTGGAATAAAATAAAATTTGACTTCTAACGCCGTCAACGTCGACAACGGAACAGATCTTCCGTACGGGACAGATAAAGGTAAGCCGTTTATTTTACATATAAACGTGCTTCTTAGGATTACTTTAATCCACGTTTTACATTGCGAAAAGGAGATTATGGCCCCACATGAACCGGCAGTGTTTTCTTGCCAACATGGGGTTTAAATTCACCGCAAACCGCAACGTTCCAATCGATCCTGTTCCACAAAATCCCACTCACAAGATGATTAAAATGGCCATTAATTTACGGGAATTAAACACTAAATTCCTTCCATTTGGCCTATAAATTCATGACAATGAGATTTAAAAATCATGTTATATTATGAATTCTTGTGTGAATGTTATTTGGACACTTAGGCTATTTAAAAATGTTAACCTTTTCTTAAGAAATGGATAGATGTTTAGATCTAGTAATTGAATTTTGTAATTAGCTACAATTAGGTACCTAACTAATTATATGCTTTAATTTCAGGTCATCCAAGTAAGATTGGTTTCATATTTGTTTCAGAATGCTTCAATCTATAATAACTGAAAATTTAATTCAGATCTCTTAATTTTTAATAAAGTTATGGGCTTTTGACTGTCCTTGATCACAGCTTTTGAGTTAAGTCAATGGAAAAGCAATAGGGAACAAGATGCTAATTCCGAGTATGAAAATGGCCATAACTTTTTTAACACTGAAGATATGAAAGTGAATTAGGTGTCAAATTAAACTTCTTTTTATGCTTTATCTGATGGGATAAATTGCAGAATTGATTTTTAAAATCTCAATATGTTGTAACATTGCTACCACATGCTCTCTGTCGCTGCCTAACTTGCTGAGTTATTCCAAGCATCTGGTGCCCTTTTTAGGGGATGGTTGGACTTGGTTATTGCTTCACTGCATCATCAATGTTCATGAGTGGGGTCAATGGAGGCTGGGTGAAATGCTGGCACACAAGTTAAGAAGCAAAGAGAGTTTTATTGTCATGTGTCCAAGATAGGGCAATGTAATTCTTACTACAGCAAGCCAATGCTTTCAGGAAAGAAAGTGAATACTTTATACTTTAGGCTTCAGAGAGACAGAGCGGAAAACAGGCCCTTTGGCCCACTGAGTCTGCCCCGACCAGCGATCATCCGTATACTGGCACTATTCCACGACACACTAGGGGAATTTACAACTTTATCAAAGCGAATTAACCTACAAACTTGTACGTCTTTGGAGTATGGGAAGAAACCGGTGCAACCTCGGAGAAAACCCACACAGGCCACAGGGAGAACAGAATGTGGACTCGATAAGAAGAAGAAGATATGGCGAATTGAATATTGCATATGTTTTATACATGAAGAGAGTCAGAAGCAAGAGTGTTTTAAAATGGACATGCAAAATCGTGGAGTCATAGAGTCATCATGGTCTCCTAATCTGAGGAAAGACATTCTAGCCATAGTGGGTGTTCAGAGAAGGTTCACCAGACTGATTCCTGGGATGGCAGGACTTTCATATGAAGAAAGACTGGATAGACTCGGCTTGTACTCGCTAGAATTTAGAAGATTGAGTGGGGATCTTATAGAGATTTACAAAATTCTTTAGGGGTTGGACAGGCTAGATGCAGGAAGAATTGTTCCCAATGTTGGGGAAGTCCAGGACAAGGGGTCACAGTTAAGGATAAGGGGGAAATCTTTTAGGACTGAGATGAGATGAGAAAAACATTTTTTAGACAGAGAGTGGTGAATCTCTGGAATTCTCTGCCACAGAATGTAGTTGAGTCCAGTTCATTGGCTATATTTAAGAGGGAGTTAGATGTGGCCCTTGTGGCTAAAGGGATCAGGGGGTATGGAGAGAAGGCAGGTACAGGATACTGCGTTGGATGATCAGCCATGATCATATTGAATGGCGGTGCAGGCTCGAAGGGCCGAATGGCCTACTCCTGCACCTATTTTCTATGTTTCTATGTTTCATAGTTATACTCACACTTACTTTATTAGCCAAGTATGTTTTGCAACATACGAGGAATCCCTGCTCATTAATGCTATCCGACACACACTAGGGACAATTTTACGTTTAAACCAAGCTAATTAACCTGCTAACCGGTACATCTTTGGAGGAAACTGAAGATCTTGGGGACAGCATCCATAGACGGGATCGAACCTGGGTCTCTGACGTTGTAAGCACTGCGACTCCATGCGGCGAGCGCGACCTAACGTGGTCGCTTGAGCCGTACTGTCTCGCGGGGCCGGTCCCACTTCGATCGCCGGAGCCGTATGGAGTTGTGAGGAGCTGGTCCCGACATCGCGCGGGGCTCCGAAAAACTGACCGTGTTCAAAAATTCCGCGCGACAACGGCCTGCCGGCCCGCAGCCGCATTGAGTCCGTACGCACCACCTCGACGGCGTACGCACCGTCTCTACGCCGTACGCACCATTTTGACGCCGTACGCAGCGTCTTGACGGCGTACGCTTAGCGTGAACTTCGCTCGAACATCACGTCAACTCGTACGGGATCACTCGACTTCCGCGCGGCCCCCGCTTCCGGTTTGGTCGTGCTCGCCGCATGCAGTCGCATGCTCGTGGGACCGGCCCTTAAGGCAGCGACTCTACCACTGCGCCACCGTGCTGCCCTTCATACCTCAGTAAAAACTGGGAATTTTGAATGGTTCAACTGCTCTGCTAAGGCAATGGTAAAGCACCTGTACTGACCTATCTACAATTTACATTTAAAACACTAAGTGCTGGTGTAACTCAGCGGGTCAGACAACATCTCTGGATGGCATGGATTGGACATGTTTCAGATCGGGACACGTCTTCATATTGAAGAAAGGTCCCAATCTGAAAACGTCATCTATCCATGATCTCCAGAGATGCTGCCTGACCCGCTGAGTTACTCCAGCACTCTGTGAAACGTCACCTATCCATGTTCTCCACAGATGCTGCCTGACCCGCTGAGTTACTCCAGCACTCTGTGAAACGTCACCTATCCATGATCTCCAGAGATGCTGCCTGACCCGCTGAGTTACTCCAGCACTCTGTGAAACGTCACCTATCCATGTTCTCCACAGATGCTGCCTGACCCGCTGAGTTACTCCAGCACTTTGCATCTTCTTTTGAAGTCTTGTGTAATATTATCTCCAGCTTATTCTGTGATATATTGCCTTAGGCTTTTCTGCAAGGCACAAACCAGGTCTTGACTTACTCATACACCATTGCTACTGAGTTACTCCAGCTTTTAAAAAATATATTTTTTGTAAACCGGTATCTCTAGTTCATTGTATCTAGATTTTACATTTCATTTTAGAGCAAGGAGACATGGAGACAAAGAGACATAGACACAGTGGCATAGAGGCATATAGGCTTGGAGACATAGTCACAGTCATAGAGTTAAACAGCATGAAAACAGTCCCTTCGGCCCAACTTGCCCACAGCGGCCCACATATCTCATCTATACTAGTCCCACCTGCCCAAGCTTGACCTATGTCCATCCAAATCTGTCCTATCCATGTATCGGTCTAACTGTTTCTTAAATATTGTGATAGTCCCCGTCTCAACTACCTCCTTCAGCAGCTTGTACCATACACCCACCACCCTTCATAGCAAAAGGATTTGAGTATAGGAGCAGGGAGGTTCTACTGCAGTTGTACAGGGTCTTGGTGAGACCACACCTGGAGTATTGCGTACAGTTTTGGTCTCCTAAACTGAAGAACGACATTCTTGCCATAGAGGGAGTACAGAGAAGGTTCACCAGACTGATTCCTGGGATGTCAGGACTTTCATAGGAAGAAAGGCTGGATAGGCTCGGCTTGTACTCGCTAGAATTTAGATGATTGAGGGGGGATCTTATAGAAACTTACAAAATTCTTAAGGAGTTGGACAGGCTGGATGCAGGAAGATTGTTCCCGATGTTGGGGAAGTCCAGAACAAGGGGTCACAGTTTAAGGATAAGGGGGAAGTCTTTTCGGACCGAGATGAGAAAAAATATTTTTTACACAGAGAGTGGTGAATCCATGGAACTCTCTGCCACAGAAGGTAGTTGAGGCCAGTTCATTGGCTATATTTAAGAGGGAGTTAGATGTGGCCCTTGTGGCTAAAAGGATCAGGGGGTATGGAGAGAAGGCAGGTACGGGATACTGAGTTGGATGAACAGCCATGATCATATTGAATGGCGGTGCAGGCTTGAAGGGCCGAATGGCCTACTCCTGCACCTATTTTCTATGTTTCTATGTTTGTGTAAAACATCTTCTTGTAATGAATTCCTCATTTTTTGGCAAATCACATTTTCCAATAACATGAAGCTTGAAGATAGACACAATAAACTGCAGATGTTAGAAGCTCGTGCACAACTGCTGGACCTGGGTTCGATCCTGACCTCTGCCTTTATCTCAGTGGAGTTTGCACGTTCTCCATGTGATCGCTTGGATTTCCTCAGAGTGCACCCAGTTTCCTCCCACATCCCATTTACCATTTCCCTTGAAATGGAGAAGGGTTATCTGTAGGGTTTGACCCGAAACGTTGCCTATTTCCTTCGCACCATGGATGCTGCCCCACCCGCTGAGTTTCTCCAGCACTTTTGTCTACCTTTACCATTTCCCTTCCCTGATAACAGTGGAACTTCATAAGTGATAGGAGCATAATTTGGCCATTCGGCCCATCAAGTCTACGCCACCATTCATATCGTGGCTGATCTATCTTTCCCTCTCAACATCATTCTCCTGCCTTCTCCCCATAACCCCTGACACCCGCACTAATCAAGAATCTATCAATCTCTGCCTTACAAAATATCCATTGACTTGGCCTCTATAGCCATCCTTGGCAATGAATTCCATAGATTCACCACCCTCTGACTAAAGAAATTAGACAGCGACTTATTTGCTCTCGCTTTCCCAAAAATCCCTCTTCATTATTTTTGCTATTTACCTATACCAGGCATAATTTACTGAAGTTCATTAACCTCGTTCTTGGGACGTGGGAAGTGACTTAGAGCACCAGATGGAAAGTCATGACTGCCAAATCCATACAGACAACACTTCAGGTCAAGAGAGAAACAGACTCCCTGGATCCATGAAGAGTGATACAGCGTGGAAACAGGCCGCCTCGCCCTAATTTGCCCACACCGATCAAAATGCCCCATCTACATCATATCTTCACCAAAGGGCCTGACCCACAAGCACGTGACCTGCATGCGGCAAGCGCGACCAAACCGGAAGCGGGGGCCGCGCGGAGGTCGGGTGAGTGACGTGAAGTTTGAGCGAAGTCCGCGGGAAGTTTGCGCGTGACGTACGGCGTCAAGACGCTGTGTATGCCCGTCGAGGCGGTGCGTACGGCGTCGAGGCGGCTGCGGGCCAGCAGGTCATTGCCGCACGGAATTTTTGAACACGGTCCGTTTTTCTGAGCCCCGCACGATGTCAGGATCAGCTCCGCACAACTCCATATGGCTCCGGCGATCGAAGTGGGACCGGCCCCGCGAGGCCGTACGGCTCAAGCGACCATGTTAGGTCGCGCTTGCCGCATGGAGTCGCATGCCAGTGGGACAGGCCCTTTAGAAGGCAACAGAAATCTAGATGTTTCACGCACAAAAATATGCCATCTTTTATCCCTTTTAATACCTTCTAACGTCCCTGCTAAAGCAATGAGATATTTGAAGTCTGAACTTTGTAAACTTTTTGCAGGGTCTTATAGAGTCATAGCGTGATACAGCGTGAAAACAGGCTACTCGGCCCAACATGCCCACACCGACCAACATGCCCCATCAACACTAGTCCCACCTGCCTGTGTTTGCCCCATGTCCCTCTAAACCTGTTCTATCCATGTACCTGTCTAACTATTGCTAATACATTGCGATAGCCCCTGCCCAAACTACCTCCTTGTTCCATACCTCCCCCACCTTCTGCGTGAAAATGTTACCCTCACGTTCCTATGTCTCCAGTTTCCTCCCATCTAGTATTTAAAAAAACCCTGTGATCCAAGATGACCAAGACGAGAGGGCAGAGGTGAGAGGGCAAAGGGCAAAGTTTAAAGGAGATATGCAGGGCAATCTTTCAAAATGGTGGCACAGTGGTAGAGCAGCGCCAGAGACCCTGCTTCGATGCTGACCTTGGATGCTGTCTGTGTGGAGCTTGCATGTTCTCCCTGTGACCCGCATGCATTTTCTCCCGGTGCTCCAGTTCCCTCCCACAACCCAAAGCCGTGCAGTTTTGTAGGTTAACGTGCTTCATTAAATTGCTGCTGGCATGCAGGGTGTAAAAGTGGGATTACATAGACCAAGTGTGAACGGGTGATTGATGGTGAGTGTGGGCTGAAGAGCCCGTTTCCACAACTTCATCTATTCAAAACTCTAAATCTTTCCCGATGTCTGTAATCACCTCCTTTGAAATATTTGTGCCTCTCCAGTTCTGGGCCTTCAATCTTCCCCATTAATAACTGCTCTGATATTGGTGGTATTACCTTCAGCCTTAAACTTTATGTCACCCTCCACCAACCTCTATGTATATTGTGTAAGAAAGAACTGCAGATGCTGGTAAAATCGAAGGTGGACACAAATGCTGAAGTAATTTCAGAAACAGCTTTATTCCAAGAGCTATAGCGGCTCTGAACCGCCCCTGCTGAGTGCCCCCCACCCCCCCGGACTGTCTCCCTCGGATGGTCACGCCACACAGCTTATTTATTTATTTTACTTTTCTTTTTCATCGGTTGGAAGCTGCATACTAAATCTTGTTGCACTGACGTGCAATGACAATAAAAGATATTATTATTATTATTATTATTATTATTAACTCAGCGGGTGAGGCAGCATCTCTGGAGAGAAGGAATTGGCGACGTTTCAGGTCGAGACCTTTCTTCAGACTGATGTCTCGATCCAAAACGGCGCCAACTCCATCTCTCCAGAGACGCTGCCTCACCCCACTGAGTTACTCCAGCATTCTGTGTGTATCTTTGTATATATGTGTATATGTGAGTATGTGTATGTATACACACACACACTGAGCTTTCTTTCTCGTTTATTATATTGTTAACGGTGAACTATGTTTACATATTCTGCTGTGCTGCTGCAAGTACAATTTCATTGTTCTATCTGGGACAAATGACAATAAAACACTGTTCACTCTCCACCTCAGAGCAGTTAAAAAACAGGGAGGATAAAGGGCCCAGAACTGGAGGCAGCACAGATATTTCAAGAGTGGAGGCGACTATAGAAAAGGAGTAGAGTTTAGAGATATAGCATGGAAACAGGCCCTTTATGCCCCTGTCCCACTTAGGAAACCCGAACGGAAACCTCTGGAGACTTTGCGCCCCACCCAAGGTTTCTGTGCGGTTCCCGGAGGTTGCAGGTGGTTGCCGGAGGTTGCAGGTGGTGGAGCAGGTAGGGAGACTGACAAAAATCTCCGGGAACCTCCGGGACACGGAAACTTTGGGTGGGGCGCAATGTCTCCAGAGGTTCCCGTTCAGGTTTCCTAAGTGGGACAGGGGCATAAGGGTCCGCCGAGTCACATGGACCATAGCTCATCCATTCACACCAGCTCGATGTTATCTCACTTTTACATCTTACAGCAATTTACAAAAGCCAGTTAACCTGCAAACCTGTACACCTTTGGGATTTGGGAGGAAACCGGAGCACCCGGAGAAAACACATGTGGTCACGGGGAGACCGTACAAACTCCATCTTAAAATACCTTTAAAAGACCTCTCCACCTCACATCCTTTTTTTTTTTAATCGTGTGTCAGACGAGGTTCTGCCATCGCTTTGCCACAGCCAATGCCACATGTGTGCCTCTGCGGAGATTGTCGGCAGAGCATGCCTCTCTGCCGCAGGTCAGTAGGCGGGTGGGCCATTGTCTGTACCTCTCCACAGTTGCACTTGTCAGAGTCCAAGATACCATTCCCTCCTAAAGGGCCTGTCCCACTTGCGTGCGATTGCATGCGTTTGGCGCGACCTAACGGAAGCGGAGTTCACGTGAAGTTCGCGCTATGTTCGCTCGTAATGTCATTCGCGTCATATTCACCAATCAGCTGGGCAGGAGGCGGGCCAACTGAATTTGGGCGTCGGGCGGTGATGTCATCACGCGACGCCACGCCGGGTGTTGACGTCATCGCGCGACATCACGCGCTAGGCGTACACCGTCATTGCTGCGTACGACCGCAATGCGCCTGCGTGCCGACAGGCCGTTGGCGCGCGAAGATTTCGGACACTGTCAGATATTCAGGGCCAAGCGCGATGTCGGGACCAGCCCCGCACAACTCCGTGTTTCTAAGTGGGACCGGTCCCGCGCGGCCATACAGTGTCCGTACGCTTCAAGCGACCACGTTTGCTCGCGGCAAACGCATGCAATCGCATGCAAATGGGAGAGGCCCTTAATGCTATTCCTTGAAATCAATCTCTTTGACACTGCTTTAGATCACCTGCCAACATCGACGTTATTCTTTCTTAAGATCTCATAAAGGCGGTTTGATGTTTGGTTGCAATAGATATTGAGATTGCCACCGTACATAATACGGTTTGGTTTAGTTGATCGTCACGTATACCGCGGTGCAGTGAAAAACGTAGTTTTAGTTTAGAGATACAGCGCGGAAACAGGCCCTTCGGCCCATCGGGTCCACGGTGACCAGCGACCCCCGCACACTAACACCATCGTACACCCACTCGGGACAATTTTAACATTTACCAAGCCGATTAACTTACAAACCTGTACGTCTTTGGAGTGCGGGAGGAAACGGAAGATCTTGGAGCAAAACCCACGCAGGTCACGGGGAGAACGTACAAAACACCGTACAGACAACACCCGTAGTCAGGATCGAACCTGTGTCTCCGACGCTGCATTCGCTGTAAGGCAGCGACTCTACCGCTGCGCCACCATGACCGCATGTTGATCAGTAAGCGGAAAGACAATACAATCGATTACAATCGAGCCATCCGCAGTGTGCATTTACATGATAAAGGGAATAGCGTTTAGTGCAAGGGTAAAACCAGTAAAGTCCACAGATACATGGATAGGACAGGTTTAGAGGGATATGGCCCAAACATGGGCAGATGTTGGTCGGTATGGGCAAGTTGGGCCGAAGGGCCTGTATCCACTATGTATCACTCTATAATGCCTGTTAGACATTTATAAGATGTTAAAAGTTCTTTTAAACCTTTTCAAGACTATTGTTTGAAATCGGACTAATCAGCTTCTGCATTTCCTACCGATACTTTTTAGTTTAGTTTAGGTTAGATAGACAGCGTGGAAACAGGCCCTTTGGCCCACCGAAGGTAGACACAAATTGCTGGAGTAACTCAGCGGAACAGGCAGCATCCCTGGAGCGAGGGATTGGTGACCCTTCATCAGAGGGAGAACGTACTAACTCGGTACAGACAGCACCCGTAGTCAGGATCGAACCCGGGATGCCGTTTCTGCAGCCATACATTACAAACAAATAGACCCCAGACACAACACAATTTACATTTTACATAAACATCCATCACATCGCTGTGATGGAAGGCCAAAAAAAACTTATCTCTCCACTGCACTCTCCCCCCCCCCCGATGTCAGAGTCAAAGTCAAAGCCCCCGGCTGGCGATGGCGATTGTCCCGCGGCCATTAAAGCCACGCCGGGTGGTGCGAGGTCGCACACCGGGTCTTGATGTTGGAGCCCCCGGCGTGCGCTCGCAGAGTCCCGCGGCCATTCCAAGCCGCGCGGGGCGGTGATGTTAGGCCCCGCTCCAGGAGCTCTTCGACCCCGCAACTCGGGCGGGAGAAGTCGCCGTTGCGAGAGCCCTGAAAAGCGGTCTCTCTCCAGGGACCCGCGGGCTCCCGGTGCCGCCGTCCGCAGACCCGCAGCAGCAGCCTCCGCATCGGCATCAGCAGCAGCAGCAGCAGCAGCAGCGCTCCACCACCGCTCCACCCGCTCCGGACTCGGCCAGCTCCGTGACGGTGAGGTGAGTCGGCACCAGAGTCCCCGGCTTCTTCTGTTGGAGGCCGCTCCTCATTTGCAGCCCCAACGACAACGAAGACCCGACAAGAAAAGGTCGGGTCTCCCATGCAGGGAGAGATTTTAAAAAGTTGCCCCCTCCCTCCCACCCCTCCCACAATGACAATTAAATTGTATTGTATTGTATTGTGGGTCTCTGGCGCAGTGAGGCACGAACTCTACTGCTGCACCACCAAGCTTTTTAGAGGTTTCAAGGAAATGAATAAACCTACTCGAACACTTTTTAAGAGGCGTTATTTATTTTTTGGTTAGTTTGATAATGTCACCTGCACAACGACAGTGAAAAGCTTTTTGTTGTTGCGTGTATTCCAGTCAGCGAAAAGACTATACATGATTACAATCAAGCTGTTCACAGTGTACAGGATAAAGAGTATAAAGTCAAACATATAAACATAGAAAATAGGTGCAGGAGTAGGCCATTCGGTCCTTCGAGCCTGCACCGCCATTCAATATGATCATGGCTGATCATCCAACTCAGTATCCTGTACCTGCCCTCTCTCCATACCCCCTGATACCTTAAGCCACAAGGGCCACATCTAACTCCCTCTTAAATATAGCCAATGAACTGGCCTCAACTACCTTCTGTGGCAGAGAATTCCAGAGATTCACCACTCTCTGTGTAAAAAATGATTTTCTCATCTCGGTCCTAAAAGACTTCCCCTTTATCCTTAAACTGTGACCCCTTGTACTGGACTTCTCCAACATCAGGAACAATCTTCCTGCATCTACCCTGTCCAACCCCTTAAGAATTTTGTACGTTTCTATAAGATCCCCCCTCAATCTTCTAAATTCTAGCGAGTACAAGCCGAGTCTATCCAGTCTTTCTTCATATAACAGTCCTGACATCCCAGGATTCAGTCTGGTGAACCTTCTCTGTACTCCCTCTATGGCAAGAATGTCTTTCCTCAGTTTAGGAGACCAAAACTGTACGCAATATTCCAGGTGTGGTCTCACCAAGACCCTGTACAACTGCAGTAGAACCTCCCTGCTCCTATACTCAAATCCTTTTGCTATGAATGCTAACATACCATTCGCTTTCTTCACTGCCTGCTGCACCTGCATGCCTACTTTCAATGACAAGAGAGTTTTATTGTCATGTGTCCCAGATAGAACAATGAAATCCTTACTTGCTGCAGCACAGCGGAATATGTAAACATAGTACACTGTGGACAATATGATAAACGAGAGAGAAAAAAGGTTTGGTGTGTATGTGCACACGCACACATATTTATACATGTGAACACAACATAGACATAAAAATCAAACAATAATAGAGCAATATGACAAAAACAATGCCTCTAACTCTATATAGTTCAGAGCTTATTTGAGATTCTAGTGTTTAATAGCCCAATGGCTGTGGGGAAGAAGCTGTTCCTGAACCTGGATGTTACAGTTTTCAGGCTCCTGTACCTTCTTCCCAGTGGCAGGGGTGAAATGAGAGCATGGGCAGGGTGGTGTGGGTCTCTGATGATGGTGGCTGCCTGCTTGGGGCAGCTGTTCCGGCAGATCCCTTCGGCAGTGGGGAGGTCAGAACCGCGATGGTCTGGGCGCTGTTTGCAGCGTCTAGCGCAAGATAACATCCAGTAAAGCCCCCCCCCTCCCCTGACATCAGTCTGAAGAAGGGTCTCGACCCGAAACGTCGCCCATGGAGAGAAGCTCCAGAGATGCTGCCTCGCCCGCTGAGTTACTCCAGCATTTTGTGTCTACCTAAAGTCAGATTATAGATACTTTGCTGGGTTTAAGATGCCAGAACACAATTAACATCGGCAAATACCCAACGGGGAGAATATGGCCCTTTTACATCACTGTTCGACAGGAACAGCTCCTAATGTCTGATCAGCATGGGAACGTTATCCATTTTGTCTCATCAAAGGGCAATGACAGTTTAGTCAGATCCTCTGTGGGAAGCCAAATGCCCAGATCTTCAAAGAATTATAGTGTCAACCAGAACCGAGTCAGGATTAGTTAAACATACTGTCTAAAACAAGTGGCATTCCCCAAATGTTTGAAACCTTGAGATGAATCAAATTAATACTCTGAGAGGCTCGATATTTGTTTTAAGCAGAGTGTTCTGGATCAAAAGAACTAAGCACAGTGGATGCGTTTCAAAGTTAAGCTTGCTACAGAGTTAGCATCAACTTGGAGCATGCAAGTTTCATGCCTCTGTCGAAACAGTGAACCCAGAGGAAAACTTGAAATAAAGATTCATTAACTTTCTGCATTTTCGTGCGATATTGTCAAGCAGAGGGTTCTGAAACACTTATACCTTCAAAGAAAGTCTAACAAAAAAAAACAATTTGATACAACAAGGCAATGAGTAATATGAACTTTATACAAGTCTATGAGTTATCCGCAAACTAACCCAACTGTCTAAAGGAAGCCATCCGACAGCATTTTTAGACAGTGACTCAAAACCCTACTTTTAAAGATGTCAGAACGACCACATTTTATTCACTGGTGTAACTTGAAAGATGACTTTAATCAAGGTACCAAAGCACAGTCTAAATTAAAAAGCAGTTCTTTATGAATTTGTTTCAGATGGTTCTTGGCAGGCAAAACCAGAGGGACCGATTTCCCCCATTTATTTTTGAAGGAATTATTTGTCAGCTAAAAAAAAGTTAAGACACACATACAGTACACACACGCACACACACACACAAATTTGCAGAGACATGCATACGCACACTCGCACAAATGAGGAGACACACGTATAAATACATACACACACACACAAATGTACACACACACAAGTGCACACAGCCAAACACATACGAATACACATGTACACACACATGCATGTGCACACGCACACACACATAAATGTACACACATACAAAAGTGCACATAGCCAAACACATACAAATATACATGTACACACACATGCATGTGCGCACGCACACACGCACGCACAGGCACGCAAACATAAATGTACACACACACACAAAAGTGCACACAGCCAAACACATACGAATATACATGTACGTATATACATGTATATACATGCATGTGTATACATACCCATGCACACACACAGGCATGCGTACGCGCACACACACAGGCACGCATACGCGCGCGCGCACACGCACGCATGCACACATACACACACACAACCAATGAATTTCATTAGTGGATTTCATTGAACAAAATATCTTTTCTCCGCAGGTAAAGATGAGAAGACGAGAAACAAAATGGACAGGAAACATGGCAAGATAACACCAGCTTCATGTATGTTGCCTCTGCTGACAATCTTTGGAAAATGAATGATCCCATTAAAGTGAGCATTGATACACAATGTGGTATTTTTAGAACCTCAGCAGTTCTTACAGTTTTCACTTATTCTCCATTCTCATTGAACACCAGCTACCAGAATGGCTGTGGTTGCAGAATACAAAACTGTAAAGCCAGTCTGTGGCAGATCTAAAAAATAATTGGTGATTTGCAGGTTTTCCAAGGAGGTTTATTTTATAAATGTCAGTAGGATTGAGGCAACACAGAGCCAATGTTCCCACAAAAATCAATAGTCTGACATCTTTGCTCAACATGACTGGATTTTTCTCATGAATTCAACCAGCTTCGTGAAATATTTAACCTAATTTGAAATCGACAATAGAGGACGTGGAGAGGATGTTTCCACTAATGGGAGCGTCTAAAACCAGAGGCCATAGCCACAGAATTAAAGGAGGTTCCTTTAGGAAGATGAGGAGGAATTTCTTTAGTCAGAGGGTGGTGAATCTGTGGAATTTAGGCCACGTCAGTGGATATTTTTAAGGCAGAGATTACATAGAAACATAGAAAATAGGTGCAGGAGTAGGCCATTCGGCCCTTCGAGCCTGCACCGCCATTCAATGTGATCATGGCTGATCATCCAACTCAGTATCCCGTACCTGCCTTCTCTCCATACCCCCTGATCCCTTTAGCCACAAGGGCCACATCTAACTCCCTCTTAAATATAGCCAATGAACTGGCCTCATCTACATTCTGTGGCAGAGAATTCCAGAGATTCACCACTCTCTGTGTAAATTTTTTTTTTCTCATCTCGGTCCTAAAAGATTTCCCCTTTATCCTTAAACTATTCTGGACTTCCCCAACATCGGGAACAATCTTCCTGAATCTAGCCTGTCCAACCCCTTAAGAATTTTGTAAGTTTCTATAAGATGCCCCCTCAATCTTCTAAATTTTAGCGAGTACAAGCCGAGTCTATCCAGTCTTTCTTCACTTGAAAGTCCTGACATCCCAGGAATCAGTCTGGTGAACCTTCTCTGTACTCCCTCTATGGCAAGAATGTCCTATGGCAAGATTGATAGATTCTTGATCAGTACGGGTGTCAGGGGTTATGCTACGAAGGCAGGAGAATGGGGTTAGGAGAGATAGATCAGACATGATTGAATGGCGGAGTAGACTTGATGGGCCGAATGCCCTAATTTTGCTCCTATCACTTATGACCTTATAACATGCCAAGCTCATGTTCCTTATTCCTTTGTGACCTTTTTTAACTTTTTCCAAACCAAATAACAGCGACAATTATCACAATTTTTTTAATCTATCAATAACTGTCGACTGTAGTTAAATCTGTAGAAAATAAATTGAGGAGTTAGAAATGCAATCTTTCCGACACATTTAAGTCAAATCATAAAACCATACAATGCAAGGCCGTGACAGTGTTAGGATCAGCAGAGTACAATTTCAAGAGTAACAATGCACCTTTTCCCTTTTATAAAATAAAATGCATTTATATTACATCTTAGAATCCAAAATAGTCACATACGAGATTTTAATCAAGACTTTCACTAGAAGTCTACATTTGAGTTACAACCTCAGAAATTAATTTTCCAGACGTCTTTATTATATCATGTACAATTGTGCTTTAAAGATCCATACAATATGTGAGGAGGGAACTGCAGATGCTGGTTTACATCGAAGATAGACACAAAATGCTGGAGTAACTCAGCGGGACAGGCAGCATCTCTGGAGAGAATGGGTGAAGTTTTGGGTCTGAAGAAGGGTCTTGTCCTGAAACGGCACCCGTTCCTTCTCTCCAGAGATGCTGCCTGTCCCGCTGAGTTACTCCAACATTCTGTGTCTGTCTTCTATACAATATGTGAGGTTATTTTTAATCCATTGCAAAAATTTTAATGCGTTTTTCGTAGGACGTGGTTTTTAAATGGAAGATTTGTAGGACAGGGTGCCTGCCTATTTTCTAGAGGTTCACAATCACAAACACTTAATGCAATTGATCCAAAGACTCTTATCACTTTAGATTTTGTGTAGGTGTATAAAATCATGAGAGGAGTAGATCGGGTACATGTATAGTCCCTTGCTCAGTGTGGGTGAATCGAGGACCAGAGGACATAGGTTTTTTTTTAATAATATTTTTATTAGAAGCAAACACATATTATGGTAAAAACATTTCATGTATATCAGTCGTACATTGTTAATATTATCGGTTGGTTCTGCTTCTAGTTTTTTTTATAGATAGAGAGTAAGAGAGAAAGCAGAAAAAACAAACAAATGGCATGATAAAAAAAAAAGAATAGAATAATTTACTAATAATACATCATTGGAGAGGGGTTCGTAGATTATAAAGTGTAACTTTTCATCTAATCCTGAGTTCGAGCTTCAGTTACGTTCCCGTGCTGAACCAGTCTACCCCTTCAAATAGTCAATGAATAGAGACCATATTCTGACAAAAAGTTTGTGTTTGTCCATTAAGACAAGTCAGAGGGCCATTGACAACGCCCAGAGGATTGTCGGCTGCCCTCTCCTTACCTTGGAGGACTTACACAGTTCCCGCTGCATCAAAAAATCCCAGAGCATCATAAAGGACATTTCCCACCCCGGACATTCCCTGTTTGAACTGTTGCTGTCAGGCAGACGGTACAGATCTACAAGGACAAGGACGAACAGACTAAAAAACAGTTTTTACCCCACTGCTATAAAAGCACTAAATGTAGCCGCCAAGGAACGCAGGGGCGATACATACTAAGGGACTGTGGTACACTGTGAAATCGACAGAAGGATGGAGGGTTGGGTGTTTATGCGTGCTATTTTCATGATATTTATTTTAGTTGTTTATCTTTTAATATTTTACCTTGTATGTACCGTTAGCTTTTAGAAATGTTTGAATGGTGCACTGACTGGCTGACATTTTAAAATTTCGTTGTACATGGTTCATGTTACAATGACAATAAAGAAATTATTCTAAATTCTATTCTATTCTATTCTATTCTATTCTATTCTATTCTAATTCTTTCCAAGTGTAGGGTCTCCGTCATTTCCATAATCCACCTTTTAATTTTGGGGGTTATAGGGGAGAGGACATAGGTTTAAGGTGAAGAGGAAAAGATTTAATAGGATTCGGAGGGGTAGCCTTTTTTCTCACAAAGGGTGGGGGGGTGTCGGGAACGAGCTGCCAGAGGAGTTAGTTGAGGCAGGGACTATCCCAACATTTAAGAAACAGTTTAAGACTGGCATATGGATAGGACAGGTTTAGAGAGATATGGGCCAAATGCGGGCAGGTGGGACTAATGTAAACGGGACATGTGGGCAAGTTGGGCCGAACGCCTGTTTCCACGCTGTATCACGCTATGACTCTTGAGGAATATAATTAGCAAGGTCTTTCCCCAGGCACGTAATAAATCAGCTTCAGCTGACCGGGTAAGATTATAAAAATAAGAAACCAATTAAATCTGTTTTTCCATTTTAACTACTACATGGGTTATGGTTGTTATTGTTAGCCAGATCACATTTTAACCCATCTCCAAGGAATCCTTCACTATTTTTCCTACAAGTTATCCAGGAAGCATTTTTTGTGTTAAACAGCATAGCGTTTAATGCTTAGAGCTCCCTTTTGCAACACGGAGAATAAAAACAATAAATAATAAAGAAGATAAGCATATATAAACATCAACAAATCCACGAGAGGTTAGATAAATATCATCGGGTTATATGTATACACTGAGGACTAATGAGAATAATAATGTGGTTAGTTGTTTGAAGTGTTACAGCCTGTTATGCATCATATATTTAATTACACATTCCCAGTTAATTTGTTTTATGAATGGGAGCCAAATTACCATCTCACTGGACGGAAACATATTGCAGAAATTTGAGAGCTACAGCCTCACAGCGTCAGAGACCCGGGTTCGATCCTGACCAGGGGCGCTAGTTTGTACCTTCCTCCTGTGAACTGCGTGGGTTTTCTCCAGGATCTCCGGTTTCCTCCCACCCTCCACTGACATACAAGTTTGTAGGATAATTGGCCTGGTGAAAATTATCCCTCGTGTGAGTGTGGGATAGTGTTACTGTACGAGGATAGACACAAAAAGCTGGAGTAACTCAGCGGGTCAGACAGCATTTTCTGGAGAAAACGGATCGAGACCTTTCTTCAGACTGTATTAGGTTCACTAGTCGATGCGGTCTCTGTGGGCTGAAGGGCCTGTTTCCGCACTGCATCACTAAACAAAATTAAACTAAATTAAACTAAAAATGTAACTTTCTTTTAATAGACAATAGACAAGAGGTACAGGAGTAGGCCATTCGGCCCTTCGAGCCAGCACCGCCATTCAATGTGATCATGGCTGATCAACCCCAATCAGTACCCCGCTCCTGCCTTCTCCCCATATCCCCTGACTCCGCAATTTTTAAGAGCCCTATCTAGCTCTCTCTTGAAAGTATCCAGAGAACCGCCCTCTGAGGCAGAGAATTCCACAGACTCACCACTCTCTGTGAGAAAAAGTGTGTCCTCGTCTCCGTTCTAAATGGCTTACTCCTTATTCTTAAACTGTGGCCCCTGGTTCTGGACTTCCCCAACATCGGGAACATGTTTCCTGCCTCTAGCGTGTCCAAGCCCTTAATAATCTTACATGTTTCAATGAGATACCCTCTCATCCTTCTAAACTCCAAAGCATACAAGCCCAGCTGCTCCATTCTCTCAGCATATGACTGTCCCGCCATCCCGGGAATTAATCTTGTAAACCAACGCTGCACTCCCTCAATAGCAAGAATGTACTTCCTCAAATTAGGGGACCAAAACTGCACACGATACTCCCGGTGTGGTCTCACTAGGGCTCTGTACAACTGCAGGAGCAGAACTTCTGCTATGATCGTATATCACTAATGACCAAGGCAAACTGCTGATATGTGCTAGATGACAAGATAGGTAGGGATGCAGGGAGGGAGAAGGATGCATACATTTCATCAGCTTCACAACCTTTGACGTGCTGCAGTCACCTGATCAGAGTTACCCATTCCAACTATCAAGGGATAAAGGAATGGACTTGTTAGTAAACAACGAAGATAAGACACAAAATGCTGGAGTAACTCAGCGGGACAGGCAGCATCTCTGGAGAGAAGGAATGGGTGACATTTCGGGTCGGGACCCATCGTTGGACTGAGAGTCGAGGGAGAGGGAGATATAGAGATGTGGAAGGATAAGGTGTGAAAACGACAGATCAAAGGAGACGATGGTCAAGGTAAATGTAGAATGATTCATTGTTAGCTGAGGGGAAGGTGACAACGAGGCATATGATCAGTAATATTTAATCAGGAGGACAACTAAACTAGTTGGAGAATGGGGAGGGGTGGAGGGAGAGGGAAAGCAAGGGTTACTTGAAGTCAGAAAATTCAATATTCATGCCACTGGGTTGTAAGCTGCCCGCGCGAAATAGTGACTTGGTAGCCTTTCATGGTCAAATAATCTGTTGTCAGACGGTGTCTAAATGAATACCTAGCGCTGCAAGGCATTTAGAAAGATGATGAGACTAAACAAAGAATTTTAAATTCCTTGGTACATTAGCATTAGTTAAACGAAGATAAATCTATTCTATATTTTCCTTGCACTGCATCTCCTTTGATGTCTCGTTTTCACTCCTTCCCCTTCCTTATTGCTGTGTCTCCCTCTCCCCCGACTCTCAGTCTGAAAAAAGGGTCTCGATCCGAAACGGCACCCATTCCTTCACTCCAGATACGCTGCCTGTCCCGCTGAGTTACTCCAGCATTTCGTTTCTACTTTCAATGTAAGCCACCATCTGCAGTTCCTTCCTGCACAAAACTTAAAAATGAAGTCTGACTTCTGTTTTGAACTATCATAGAAACATAGAAACATAGAAACAAAGAAAATAGGTGCAGGAGTAGGCCATTCGGCCCTTCGAGCCTGCACCGCCATTCAATATGATCATGGCTGATCATCCAACTCAGTATCCTGTACCTGCCTTCTCTCCATACCCCCTGATCCCTTTAGCCACAAGGGCCACATCTAACTCCCTCTTAAATATAGCCAATGAACTGGCCTCAACTACCTTCTGTGGCAGAGAATTCCACAGATTCGCCACCACTCTCTGTGTGAAAAATGTTTTTCTCGTCTCGGTCCTAAAAGATTTCCCCCTTATCCTTAAACTGTGACACCTTGTCCTGGACTTCCCCAACATCAGGAACAATCTTCCTGCATCCAGCCTGTCCAACCCCTTAAGAATTTTGTAAGTTTCTAAAAGATCCCCCCTAAATCTTCTAAATTCTAGCGAGTACAAGCCGAGCCTATCCAGTCTTTCTTCATATGAAAAGTCCTGCCATCCCAGGAATCAGTCTGGTGAACCTTCTCTGTACTCCCTCTACGGCAAGAATGTCTTTCCTCAGATTAGGGTTAGGGTTTTAGCTTTGATCGCACTGACCAGGGATCTCCGTATATTAACACTATTCTACACTAGGGACACTTTTCACACTTATACCTACAAAGCCCATTAACCTACAAACTTGTACATCTTTGGGGTGTGTGAGGATGTTCTTGGGAAAAACCCATGCATATATACTGAACGTTTTTCATTATGGATTTTACAGAATACTATGTTTGCCTGTCGGTTGTGCTGCTACAAGTAAGAATTTCATTATTCCATTTCAGGAAATATGACAATAAAACACAAAGGTAGACAAAAATGCTGGAGAAGCTCAGCGGGTGAGGCAGCATCTATGGAGCAAAGGAAATAGGTAAAGTTTCGGGGCCCAAACCCTTCTAAGGTTAGTTACCTATTTCCTTCGCTCCATAGATGCTGCCTCATCCACTGAGTTTCTCCAGCATTTTTGTCTACCTTCGATTTTCCAGCATCTACAGTTCCTTCTTGACAATGAAACACTCTTGAATCTTGAATGTTCCACTGTTTGGAGATGTTTTCGTAATCTCTCAGAATACCATGTTAACATCTTTGAAAAGAGGATTGCTTACGTTCAAGTCAGCTTATCCCTCCCATCAGGCAAAAGGTACAGAAGTGTGTAAACTCACACCACCAGTTTCAGAGACAGTTTCTTCCCAGCTGTTATCAGGCAACTGAATCATCCTACCACAACTAGAGAGCAGTCCTGAATTCTTATCTACCTCATTGGTGACCCTCGGACTTTCCTTGTTCAGACTTTACCTTGCATTAAACGTTTTTCCCTTATCATGTGGATGGCTGGATTGTAATCATGTCTTGTCTTTCTGCTGACTGGCTAGCACACAACAAAAGCTTTTCGCTGTACCTCGGTACACGTGACAATAAACTAAACAGAACTGGTATTTGTAAGGCTGGAAATGAGCATATCCAAATAAAGTTAAGAAAGATAACTTTGGTAATTGAAAATGGACATCAGATTCAGATTCAGATTCAGATTTAATTTTAATTGTCATTGTCAGTGTACAGTACAGAGACAACGAAATGCATTTAGCATCTCCCTGGAAGAGCGACATAGCAAATGATTTGAATAAATAATAATAAGTGTCCGGAGGGTGGGTGGTGATTGACAGTCACCGAGGTAGTGATTTTTTTTGTGTACTTTGAACATGATTTGTGTTGTTTCCTGCTCAGTCATGTTTTCATACACTTGTTCAGCACATTTACTAACATAGAGCGAACATTCTTTAGCGCCTTTTATTTTAAGACAAGAAGCCAAGAATCAACAGGTAAGACATAGGATAAGACAGGTTTTTGTGGGGTATGGACCAGACGCAGGCAGGTGGGACTAGTGTAGTGTCGATGTTGGTCAGTGTGTGGTCAACTTGGGCCAAAGGGCCTGTTTCCATGCTGTATCACTCTAGTCAAGTCAAGTCAAGTCAAGTCAAGTCAAGTTTATTTAGTCACATACACATACGAGATGTGCATGAAATGAAAGTGGCAATGCTCGCGGACTTTTGTGCAAAAGACAAACAACAAAACAACCAAACAAATTATAAACACAATCATAACACACATATTCTTTTACATAATAAATAATGGAAGGAAAAACGTTCTGTAGAGTTAGTCCCTGGTGAGATAGGCGTTTACAGTCCTGACTCCAAGACACAGCATCCATCAAAATCAACCATCAAACACCTCCCTTAAAATTAAAAGTAGAATGAACACAACCAAGCCCTGATCAACAGCAAAAACCTGGAGATGGAACTTTAAAATCATAAATGTATTTCATTTTCACAACCTTGGAGGAAATGAATATTGCAAACCAAATTCACATGAATTAGTTGAAGCTAATGTTTGTGTTTGATTGAAACCTTTTGAAATTCCCCAAAGATATGCAAATGATCATTTGGCAGCAGATGTTTTGTTTTATCATAATATATACCGAAATTAGACCTTCTTTTCCCCAGCTGTTTGCATTGTTAAATATTTTTCGGTTTTTTTAAATGCAACTAACTTGACGAAAATTTTAGATGTTCAAATATAGCTTGACTTTGATTCTCTACACATTTCATTTCTTGCTACTTTTACACCAACTCACTTAAATAATCCTTTTTTTTTTAACTCCATCCGTTTCAAAATATTGAACATGAAACAGAGGCCGATTTCTGATGATAGATTTGACCGGGTCATGTACAAGATAGCTCTATAAAAACTCGTGACATCTAAGAAGTATTTAAATCATTGCGCTTCACTTACACAAAATACATATTTTTTAAAACACATTCATCACGGTTTTGCAACTGAAACGATGAAAATGCATTTAAACGAAACACATTTCTCAAAACACCCTTTTTTTTAAACAAAATCGCTACAGCACAGAACTAATGTCACGCTATATAAAATCGCAGCTTAATACAACGATTAAATAATTGACCATTTCCGCTATAATTGAGAACGTGAAGGGGGTTTAAAAAGAAAACTTGTTTAAGATGATCTCCTTAATAATTCTACACATCATTGTCTGAACGAAAATACTCTAAATCTCATCTAACAAGTGAAGGGAACGAATTTACACCAACGCTCATTGTCATTTTAATTTGCTAAAATCGGTTGTAACAAATTCTAATTAAATCCTCGGCTGCGCCACTGCACCCAGGCAAAGTGCACGAAATCACTTTGGCAGCTGGACTTAAAGGGGGGCAATAACCACGTGGAAGTCCCATTTCCACTTTTTTCCCCACTAAAGATAAATACATAGAATTACGACTCCCAATCATTGCGAACGCGATTTGCTGCCTTGCAAAAAACCACTGGAGATCCGCTCAAACCCGACTCAAGCCATTGCCACCAAACAAACACACACACACACACACACACTGGGATTCGATCACTAAACAAAAGTCCCACACCCCTCCCCTCCCCGTTTAAAAAATGCTAATTCTCTGCGTAGTGATAAGGCTAAGGAGGAAATCCGAACTCAAAAAGAAAGACGTTTTGTTTTCTTATCAACACTGCACACAGCCCGGTTCTGTCGCAAGGCAATGGAAGTGAAAGCCACTGTGGCACAAGGGGTCCATGGACCGACCAACACGCCCGCAAACATCGCCCCCTCTCTCTCTTGGCGCTGTGTTCGGCAATAAAGCAGCCTTACGAGGTCGTAAACCCGGACTTAATGACCCAAGAAAGGTTTAGAGAGAGAGAGAGACACACACACACACGTACAGACGGGTGGGGAAAAAATATCACAAGTTCCAAATGGAAATTGATTGAATGATAGAAACAGCAATATTCGCCACAAGGAAGGCACGGTGTAGATTTGTCACCATCGTTGCACTTCCAAAATGAACGTTTTACTCCTGTAAATCTCTTTTGACTGTAACGGGCCGATTCATTCTATGTGTAAACTGCATTCCACGTCGGCAATTGCATGCATGCATCATCACAGCAAGCCCCAATCTCCCGATACCACAATAATAGGCTACGAATATTTCGCACAGTGCACACCACAAGCAGCGAGGCGGTACAAATATCGATCACTCCAATCAAACTTAATTGCTCTTCCTAAAACAAAAGCATCCGAGGGAGAGAGTGTCAGTAAGAAAGTTTACAACATTATAACAAGGGCTCGCCACGAGAAATCAACATCAGGGTGGCTGGCGTGTGTTACAATGTACGAATGTCTACCAAAGCTAACTGTATCTGAACTCTCAATTCTTTCCCCGCATGCAACCAACCATGAGACAGGCATTTCTGCCTTTCACCTTTGACCTGGCCTGGGTTTTTTTGTTCAATATACGTGCACTAACAGAAATGGACTATTGGTGTGCGGGTGCGATTTCTTTTTTACACGCCATTCATTCGTCGCGTGTGTAATGGGCAGTACAGACATTGGCGGTACAATGAAAAGGCATATTCGCCACATATTCTGCTGTGCAATCGGGAATCAAAAATCATCGGCATTTCTGATTCCAGAGTTTAAACTGATGAAAACCAACACACACACACACACACACACACACAGAGACAATCACAGGACACGTGTGAAAAGGAGCAGGAAGGAACTGCAGATGCTGGTTTACATCGAAGATAGACATGGAGTAAAAAAAGCTGGAGTAACTCAGCGGGATAGGCAGTATCCATCAGAAAAAAATACTAGGTGACGTTTCTTGGTTCCTTGGTGCTTCAAAATATTCCAAATAGAATTTAAACTGGAGGTGGTGTAGGGGGGACTTAAGCCAGAAAGGGTTATTGGGTCTGAAAGGGTCTGAAGAAGGGTCTCGACCCAAAACATCACCTAGTCCCTTTTTTCTCCAGAGATGCTGCCTGACCCGCTGAGTTACTCCAGCTTTTTGTGTCTTATCTTCTGTGAAAGGGAAAAAAAAGCACCCGTATCCGTATCCAACAACGGGATC